>NC_046380.1:27893867-28154690 GCF_011125445.2 Fundulus heteroclitus | reverse complement strand
TTCCAGTAGATTTTAGCCAAGACAAAAAGGCAACAAGAAGGCTAAATATATCACGTGCGATTCCTGAGCAGTCCAGACACCAATGCGGTGGCTCAAACTGGGCCACCTGTGAGGGCTTTGGGACAATGACAGCAAGCCCCGCTCATTTAGAAGAGTAAGAATGACATGTGGTTTCACATCAGAGTTGGACAATATCAACAAAAATCAGTGTATTTGTAACTATTCATCTATTTGTAAAAGAGTCACTAAAGGGGTCTAAAAATTGACAAGTATAAACACTGGAGATAGAAAAAAATTGTTAAAATCAGCTAAAGTGGTGCCTCTGCCTAAGTAGTTGTCAGCCTTCCACCGCAAAGAAGATTTCTTCACTTTTTTACAAACTCACTGTGATATAAAATTTTTCATACATGTAAGGGAACATTTACTAACAACTACAAACAAAAACTTAATAAAAAAAATCAGAACTATCCCTATGAGGCACAAAAAATAAATACAGCTAATAAACAGGTCTGCATTTGTCATGCTCATTTTAATGTTTTAGTAAAATCCTCTGCTACTGTAGCGCGGCACGCATCAGAGTGATTTTTCATTAACATGTTTGAATATGAGTCTAAATAATGAACTTTCACGGCAGGATGTCTCATTAGAGTACACTGACTAACAATAAAATTAATAAACCATTAAACACAATTTAACACTGGTGGAATTTATTTAAAATTAAGTCTTCTGTATTAAAATGTATTTTCTGTAATGTGGTGCACTGTTATGTTGTAAATCTCCAAGAAAGCTTTAATTATTTAGAATAATATGATTTTTTTTCACTACATCCCTAGTGCCATACTTGTTGGCACCCCTGCTTTCAGAGATTAGTGCTTCTCCATGTTGCCAGTAGTACAGCACTTAGTAGTCCGTCCAAGAAGATTTCAAGATCGTGACTATTAATGCAAATTTTAATCTGCATTTGCCAATTTTTCATGGACTTGGAAAAGTCCATGGAAAATTCCACAAACCTGACCAAATCACCTCAGGCTTATTTTGCTTCTTCTCTGGCCAAACACTACCTCTTGGATCAGCTTTTACCACCTCCCTTAGCCCGCCCCCCACCCCCCTTTATTAACTTAATTTTTTTCCCCCCCAAGTTTTACAACTTTAAAAACAAACCTGCAAGATCAAAATCTGTGCAATGCTAAATGTCCCATTTGCCAACCATCGTGGCTAAAATATGTGCAGGTCACTTTCCCACATTCCCATACAGCAGTGGCAGAAATCTCATCTGCTATGCAACATGGTGTTGGAACATAGACGAAAACCGATGCTTGAAAAATGCCTTTTCAACCACAAAGAAATGCTAGGAGAATGGCTAAAAAGCAAAGACCCTCCAGACATGAAATGTCAACATGAGAGAGCTGGCATTTTTTGTCCCTTTGATGATTTTGCAGGAACGTTTTGAAAGAAAGTCACAAAATCCCCCATTCAACTCCACAAAAAAAGGGACTTATTGGCTACTCCTATAATAATTAACTGTGTTGGACAATCAGGGAGATCAATTTTGACCATTAATTACTGTTGAGTCTTAAGTTTTGGATATTTTAGTTTTTTTTTTTTTTTTTGTTTGTTTAAAAAAAAAAATTAAATGCCCTTGAACTCTAACAAGATTCCCAGGGCCTTTGCAGAAATCAGCCCACAGCATGACAAATCTTCCAATATACTTAACTATGTTCAGACACTCAGATAAACAAAAAAAGTAAATAAATCCATCAAAAAATGCGCTAGTTCAAGTCATTATATCAAGAATTTTAAAACATTAAAACCTATTTTTGCTCAATGCTGGACTTCCTGCAAGAAATCATGCGTCTGCAGTTAAAGATAAACTTATTTGGAGTTCTTCCAAGCGTCTTCACCAGTGTGGCTATAAGTACGGAGGACGCTGTATATGCACACATTCACTTGCACAATTTCAGTGAAATTTCTGTGGGGATGCTGTTTGCATATTTACTGTGAAAAAGAGAGCTTAAACACAGCAACCAGGTGCTATTTTGAAGAATAATAAAGCTATGTTGCAAACCAAATGTTGCTGCATTATATTTGTTCTAAAAGTGTACATTTTAAACAGCTTTAAGTATAGTTCTCAAAGAGAAATCTGAGTCATCTGAAACCAGAATTACGTATATCGCTTATCAAAATGAAATGACTCTACAAACGTTTGACTGGTACATTTTCATATAAAAGGTTTTGGCCTTTTTTAGGTCTCATCTCTAGAACTGATGAGAAATCCGTGTACTCAGTACGCTCAGTTTAAATACATCATAAAACAGAAAAACAGATTTCTGTCTTGCATTTAAAAGCCAGCGTGAATCTGAAAGAGTTAAAACAAAGCAACGTCTCGGTATCCACGTCTGGCCAATCATGCACACAAAAAGTCATCTGATAACCGCCTTATTGATTATTTTGCAGCAATATAAGAGCGCGCATCTCCCACTTCCATCTATGTCACTTTTCTATAGTTTGTCAAGTATCAAACCCTTGCTATAGTTTCCCAATTTTTCTAAAACCCCCTCTTCCGTTGCAGGCCTGAGGCAAAGCAGCTCCCATTTATGTATTTTAACATTCTTCATCAAAGCAGAACAAAACCAGAAACTTGATCGAAGAAAGAGACGGAGGGATGAGATGGGAAATTTTGGATAAAAGGAAAAGCACAAAGGAGCTTCTGTGCATCAGTGGAGTCTGTTTCTCACATGTGGAGTAATAAAAGATATGTTTAGTCAGGCATGCGAAGCAGTCGAAGAAAGAGAACGAGCGTTCTCATCAATGCATGACAGATAGTTATCTCTCTTATTTTCTGAAACAATGAGAGATGAAAACATGCAACTAACCGCATCAAACAGCCTCATTTTAAACCCATGCACATTCCCTCACTGAAAAGTAACAATCATGCGTTCCGGCTTGACTGAGGCAAAGTGGGCAAAAGGAAAGAGGAGAAGGCAGGAGGAAGAGGTGCAGAGAAGGCCATATGTCAGTCCTAGAAAAGAGTCATCGGCGCTGAAATCAATACTCAGCCAAGGACACGCAGAGAGTCGCACGGAGACGATCCTTCACCGGTAATGTCCGGGATGCTCGCTGAGAGCCGCGTCCCTACCTGGTACATGTACGCGTTAAAGTTAGTCCAGTTCTGAAGGTAGTTCCTCACTGTCCGGTTCATGGTGGGAGCTACACATATCAGATTGCTGAAATGCAAACTCCGTGAAGAGAGGGCGACGCATGGATTGAAAGAGGAGTTGCAGGGACGATGGACGGAGGAAAAATCCTGGCCCAGAATTGCGCTGCCCTTCACTAGGATGATACCCCTGCTACTCAGCTTCCTACAGACTCAGCCTCCGATGGGAGACAGGATCCCTCCTGCCTCCCATGTGATAGTTCTGTAAAAACAAAGGGGAAGGGAGTGGAAACCCAGGAATCAAGAAAACACGGCAAATCACGATGAATGGAGAGACAAACTGAGAATGGAGGAGCTCAAAATGGTCTGCCGATGGAGGGAGGAAGGAAGGAAGGAAGGAAGGAAGGAAGGAAGGAAGGAAGGAAGGAAGGAAGGAAGGAAGGAAGGAAGGAAGGAAGGAAGGAAGGACTTTCTGGGGTCCTGACCAGCTGCCTTGTTTCTTTGGGCACCCTTCAAAGAGACTTTTTAAAAGTCATATTTGGGTCTAATACTTTGGATTAGCATGAAATTAAATGCTCTATTTCCTCCAAATAAAATCCCTCGTCACCGCTAACTTAACACAAATTCACCAGACTCCGCTTTCCTCCAGTGTGACATTGTGCGTGCGGATTCTGTCTATTTATAAATCAGGGCTGGCTTTTCCTGCCTCTGTTGGTAGAGTTACACGGTGCCGGTGCTCGACTACAGACGGATATTCTCACCGGTGCTTTTTACAGTAAAGGACACTTAGGAGGTTTAAGCATCGCTACCTGAAATCTAGTTTCTTCTTTGGTTTTAGGCCACATAGGCACGCTGTCATCACTCCTAACGAGTGCCAGAAGCCTTTTGAGCCATCGACATCAAAGCCCCCTTTACAATGACGTTCAGGGTTAATCAGAGGTTTCCATACACTCATCATCAGCATGGATGTTGTATTCATTTTGGGCTTTTTGTTATGCAGTTTTGTCCTTTTTGGCAAAGGGGGAAGATGAACTTAAATGATATCGGAGAACAAGAACTGAGTTGGGCAAAATGGAAATCAAAGCAGTTTTTTTTTTTCTAATCCACACAGTGTCAAAATTTTGCATACGGGCTCAAATATAAACATTAATGTCACTTAACTTGCAGAAGACCCTCGTACTGTAGCCTCCAAGAACGACCTGGCGAGATTCTGTAGGGATATCTGACCTCTCTTTTAAACAAGTTGAATCCCTGGCACTGGCATAGTTCACACACTCTGCACAGCGTTAAGGTGGGAAACTTTCAAAAAAGCTTATTTCAAGCTTAATCTGTTCCAAAAGCAGTATTAAAGTCCTGTTTTTAACACTGTGCCAAAGTTTGACTCGTCTAACCCAAACTGTCACACTCAACAGTGCGGAAGTTGGTTAAAAAGATCAGGAATTGACAAAAGCTCAAAGCTTTGATCAAAAGGAAAGCAAGCTTCACATTTTGATCAAGGGTTGACAACTTCAGGTGTGACTGAAAGTTGCAGCTGCCCGCAAATGGCGTCTGGAGAAACGTTTTACGGTCAGAGGAGACAAAGACTGAGCTATTTGCTCATATGTTTTTAGCTAAAGGGAGGGTTTCGCCTTCAAGAACACAACACCAGCTGTCAAGCACGGTGGCAGTAGCATCATGTCGAGGGTTTATTCTGCCGCCGCTGGAGCGCTGCAGAAATTTGGTGGAACAATGAAGAAGGGAGAGTCTTAAACGTCTCGTTTAGAGTAGATGGTTGAACACGATCCCAAAACACATGTCAAAACTGGCTCTGGAAGGAGCAAACCTGACTAAAATCACATGTCAATGATTATTAATCATAACGACATTTATCACCGTCATCGTTTAATCCCGTGTCTTTCTATCGCACGCATCCCCGGGTCCTTTTTTGTCTTGAGTCTAACAAATCCTTAAGATGTACTAAATAATGCTGGGTTGAGTTAACTTAAATTTGTATTCTCACTTTTCTAAAATCTGTATTCACCCTTGAGCTCCATATATAAGTGTTCTTCCACATCTCCTATACTTGTTCAATATCATAAGCTCTGGGGGCGGCGGAGCATAAATGGAGAAAACGACGTGGAAACGGTTCCTGTCGACAGCGCTCGCCTTCACCTGGTTGTCAAGGAAACAGGTGTTCACAGAGGAAGAGGGCTGGAGCAGGAGATGACTCAGGAAGACACAGTTTCACACGTCGAAAAGAGAAAAAAAAAATCTTTTAGAGATTTTCTTGACCTCCACGGCGAACTGCCAGCAGCTCACTGTAGGTTTGGACCTTAAACACCGACTGCAGTGGTCAAAGGGAAGTAGCTTTGGTTAGTGGAGAGAGAGAGACCCCTACTGACAGCACGGAGGAAATGGGAACAAACTTTCACATAAAAAAAACAAACATGCAAAGTAATAGGAAGAGACACTTGGGAGGGACAGATAACCAGCTTTGGAGGATTTCAAAAATGAAAATGAAATTGGCCCATGAGTGGGATGAAGGAGAGGCAGGAAAACAGCGCTGACAACAAAGGCAGGTGAGCAGACTCGTGTGTGGTGACAAGTTCTACTTGGCATCGGTGCGAGCCAGATTTGGTAGAACCTGTTGTTTACTGTCACAGAGAGACGCACAGAAACAGGCAACTCAACACACATGCACGCGCGAGGCACTCACACACTCACACACACACATCCTATACCCTGACAAAAGACACAAAACCTTAGACGTTTGAAAGAGCGTTTTCTGCTGCAGAAGTCACAGAACTGCGCTCCGACTTAGTTTTCATATCTGACAGCATCTCACGTTTTTCTGTCTAAGTCCTCTTCTTCACCAGCGACTCTTCTCTTGCCGCTGCCTAACTGCACTTGATTGCTTTTTTTTCCACACACCATCCAATCCAGCTCCCCACTGCTTTCCCCCCACAACCCTTTTTCCTTTAGCTCCTTTTCTCCTCTTTCCTCTCCTCCTTATTCTTTTCAAGCATAACTAATCTTAGCTGAAACTTCTCTTGACAAAGAGCAGCCATTTTGCACTGAAAACGAAGCAGACGGTATCTTTACAACTGTGTATCTGCAGAAACAGATACACACACAAAACAACATCTATCTATCTATCTATCTATCTATCTATCTATCTATCTATCTATCTATCTATCTATCTATCTATCTATCTATATAGATATAGATAGATAGATACATAGATAGTTACATAGATAGATTATGTTGAATTAAAGAAAAATAAACTTTAACGATGTAAATAAATATGTATTTTTTCCTTCTTTAAATACACATTTTCAAAGCCCTACAAAGGGTGTTTACAGAATAAAGAAACATATACTGTAAAAAAGCAGAATACAAATAAAAAAATTGAATTATACTGAATAATGTTGAAATGAAGTCAAAAAGACAATTTGACTATTATTAAAGAAAATTATGAAGTTTAAGTTTCAATAGAACCTAACATTTCAGGTTTTTTTGGGTATAAATCTACGCAGAGTCTGAAGTATTTGTTTCCATCTCTGAATTGGGGTATATTAATGTCAAATTGCATTTTTTCCACATATTTTTTCCCCCCAGGGAAATGTGACACTTGATTAAGAATTATGAGAGGTGATCAGTATTTGTTTTGACTGCAATTCTTAAGGGGGCATTTAATTGTGGTCTTTTTGTGCAACAAGCAAGAATAGCAGTTTCTCAGAAAGAAAAGGAGAGATTGATTTCATATGCAAAACATGATAAAAGGCAAAAAAAAGAGCCACTAATTTGGAAATTAAATTATAACTTACCACTTGTTTATTGTTATTCTTTAAATCACAGTAAATATGTTCAAAAATGATCACTGAATTTATTCAACAGCAATCAGCAGCACTTGAATCAGCACCTTTAAAAAACGTATTCCGTATTATTCAGGTCATGTAAGAAAAGACAGAAGCTAATAACGAGCCCCAGTCCAGTACTTTATTGAAAAGCAATATCATGAAAATACCTGAAAACTCAGAATGTAATATTCGGGTTTCTGTTCGGGTTTTATTTTTGAGTCATTTTACTCTCCTGCTTTAGGTTCTCTGCTTTCTTTGAGTTTTTGTCCTGTCTGGGTTTTTATTTACTGTTAGGTTATCTGGTTTTGTCATCTGTTTTAGTCTAAGCTTTATTTTCTGTTTTTAGGTTTTTTCTTTAGAGTGATTTTGTTTCTTTGTAAGTTGTGTGTGTGTAGTTTGTTTCTGTCCTCTTGTCTTGTCAGCTTTTTAGATTTGTCTGTTCTTGTTTTGAGCCTCAGCACTGATGTCTGGTCTAATTACTTACTCTGCACACCTGCCTTACTCCACCCCTGTTGCAATCACCTCTGACCGGTTTCACCTGCTTCCACCTCCATATAAACAGTTGAGACCAGACATCAGTGCCAGGTCGTCTGTTTGAGTATGGGTGAGTCTCCTGCTGCAAGTTTCTGTTCATTGGTTTAATTTTGGATTTTTGACCCCTTGTCCCCAGAGATCTGAGCCACCCTGTTTCTGTCTGTTCCTGCCTTGTCTGCCCAACTGGACTGTTTGTTTCTCTGCCCTTTTTGGATTTTGTTAATAAATATTATTTTACTGAACCTCTGCTGGTCTAGTTGAATTCTGGGTCCTCTGCTCTGATTCATGACACAGAAGCTTTCAACCGCATGAAATAATATTAAACTTAATCTGTATTACATGGAAATTAATTGACTCAAAGTGTTCTGGGCGCTGCAGTATCCCTTTTTTTGGACTGTGACCTATATTGTCGATTAAAACAGCGGCAGACTTCTATCAACTCACGTCTTGCAAAAGTTTGCTGTAACGCTACAATAACGTCAGCATGTTTAATTGATTTTGATTCGACTCCCTGATTTGGCTTGTTACATGCTACACCGTGCACTGTAGCAGATGTCAGCCTGGTTGACACCTGATGGTTCAAATTCTGCCCAGGGGTCTATCTGCATGTTCTCCCGGTTCTCGCCGGGTACCCTCCTCCCACCGTTAAGAAACTTGGCTACTCTAAACTGCCCTCTGAGTGTGTGCATTTGTGGTTGTCCTTCCTGTGTTTCTCTGTGTGGCGCTGTGATGGACTGGCAATCCATCCATCACACCTGACCGTTGTAGATGGCACTGCCCCCCCCCCCCCCCTGTGACCCTGCACGTGCTAAGGAGGCAGAGACAATGGATGGATGGATGTTTGATCGTGGGTTCCGGTTAATCATGTGGTCAATCATGCCAAACCAAAACCCACATAAAGAGCTGCTCTCTCGTTTCATAATCTCAGCGCTTTGATTTAAATTGAATGAGTCGTACTTCATGTGCACTCAGAGAAGCGCTCCCAAAAGTACAGGTTTTTGGAAACAACTAAACAATAGCCTGTAATCCTGTTTTACATCCTGTATAAATAAAAGTAGGCAGTGATTTGTTGATTTATTTGTGAAGCACATTGCTGGCTTGCCTGATATACAATCCCAGACAGTACAGCGACAACAGGCATTGGAAGTTAAGTTAAGTTGGTTGTTCTCATACCGAGCATCTAAAAAAAAGCATTGATCAGGATCTCAGACCGATACTTGTAGGCCTGCAGCATAACAATACCTTATTTTGGTCTTGTCTATTTTATTTATCATATAAATAATTATAATTTATTATATAAACCTAATGGAATTTTATTTCATTAGGTTTAATTAAGTTATGTAAAAGTCAGTGTTGCACCAATTTCACCTGAGGCAAGGCAAGGCAAAGTTATTTGTATAGCAGATTTCAGTACAGAGACAATGATTGTGTTTCCCATATGAAAGTAGGAGAAGCAAAAATTTGATTTGTTTTGGTATGGTGAGCTATATTTTTTCACATAACTGGTGAAGGTAATTTCTTCTTCTGTTCTGATGATCACACATCTGTGGACATGTCACTTTGAAGCTTGGACAGGTCAGAACTTGCATGTCAAAGATGGACCGTTCCTGCCATAAGTGGATTGTTTCCCATCGGTTAGTAACAGGGACTTCTGAAGAGGATTAACAGATGTAGGTTTAGGTTTCAGAAACAAGGAGTAATGTCTTTTTACAATAGTTAATAATTATTTAGGGTACTGCCCCCCTAGCCTTATTCTCAACCTACATATCATTTAAACTTGTCTGCTCAAATCAAGGACAAATACACTCATTTCAAAATAATTTTACTTACTTCTAGTTCCCGTTTTGCAGTGTATCAACTCAAATTCAAAGTGTGCAAAATTGCAAGAAATAGTCAGAATATTTTAAGAGCTGTACCTTTTTTACGGTCAACACCAATATTTGATTTGACCAGTCATATGAAAACGCTCTGCGCTTAATTCCCTCTTTTGACGGTAGTTGAGATGTAGAAGCTCAAAGTGGGTGATGGGAACACTGTGATGTAAAATGTGCAATAATCCCATCTGATTTAGTCAAATCACAATCCGAAGCTGTCTTCATACCATGCTCCCTTGCAAAAAAAGTAGCACCACCTCTTAATTAATGTAGTATAATTAATTAATGTTGAATTTGTGTAACTTATATTGTTATGTTAAGTCAAAACATATCACTTGCCTGATAGAAGAAGCAGCATTTCGTTTACTTTTACTTTGAGGTTCCTCTGTCATGTATTTACTCTCCATTGAATACATCTAGACCAAACCACAAAGAGCTTTAAAGCAAACCAGCATAAATGTGGCTGTGTTTAACGAGTTGCGTTCTTCCTGAACACATATGGACAGATTTTCACAAAGACACGACGGAAAATATGAGCGACGCAAAGCATTCTGGACAAACTGCAAAAGTTGACGTGGCCTCAATTGACGGATCGTCCAGAACCCGTTCAGGAGAATGAGCGGCTACACAAAGTTCTCCAGCAGAAAGAGTGACGGAGGCGAGAAGAAAGCGTTCTCCGCTGCAAATGAATCGCAGATATCAAACACGATTATCACTCTGCAAAGATTTAGCTGTTTTTCTTCGTCGCTCCCCTCCTCATCGTCTCATTCCACAGCTCCTCCTGTTAACCTGATTTGCTTTTTCTTTTCAGCTGTCACATCCTCCTCCCCGTGTCTGTGCAAAGCACCTGTGTCAGCTCTGTGTCTCTTTCTCTCTGTCCTCATCATTCAGTGGGAGTGCATGGCTTAGCTCTTTCCATCACTCCTTCAGACTTGCCTCCGCTTTGAGTCCCTGCTCAATTCCCAACGAATACTTAATGTCAAGCAGACACACAGCAAACCACCTATGCCAACCCCAAATAATATGCGTGATCCATTAGTTTTAGATATGCAAACATTACAAACATATGCACATCATGGCTTACTTCCCTATAAAAATGCATAAGGGAGCCCAACCTTATTTTCACAGCACATAATCTCCATAGAGGGTATAAACATGGGCCCAGCCCATTCCATCCCTGTTGCTGCTTTTTTTTTTTGTTGCAGATGAAAGGGTATCATGATTCTAGAGGAAAGCAGAAGATTCATAAGTAGCTGAGTTCATAAAAATCTCCACATTCAGAGTAAATAAACTGCTCCAGGAACGCACCCAGCATAACTTTCAATAATCTTCTCTCTTCCAAATTCCTCAAGCCAGTAAACCTGACAGTGAAAAATGAGCAGCCAACGTGTGAGAGTGTGTTTTTTCTTCTTCTTTTTTTTTTTGCACGTTTGTAGAGGTCAGGAGCGCTGCCGGTGTCCTTCAAAGAGCACAAACTGCAGCGGCAGGATGTAACTCTACACCGCTGAGAACCCGTGTGTGTGTGTGTGTGTGTGTGTGTGTGTTTGTGTGTGTTTGTGTGTGCCTCCACGGTGCAGGTTCACAACTGTAACAGTAATGACAGAGACATGACGAGCAGATCTCAAGGTGACTGAAAGTGGAGCATCCTGCTGCAGTCCCTTTCCCTCAGTTTTTGTCTTCATCGCCTCATGGATGGAGAAATATCCACAGGCCTAAATACAAAAAACATTCAACATAATAAATCACATAATCTATTTTTTATTTATTTAAGTTATCACTTCTATTTTAACTATTTAGAGGCACTTTAATAATGCTCAAGTTTATTTTAAAGGAATGGTATACTTTAAAGGACATGAGCACAATCACTTAAAGCTCCAGTTTGTAAGACTTACTTCCATCTAGTGGTGCACTGAATCAATTACAAATGACCAAGAAGCGCACCCTGGTTCTTTGCCATTAAGGGACTTATAACGACTACGGAAGCCGTCGAGTGTCATAAATGTGACAATGTCAACATCCTGCAGAGTTCAAGTGTCCCATCAGGAGATAGCTAACAAACAAACCAGCCATCTCTGCCGCTCCCTCATGAATTGTCTCCACCGGGTAAAAGCTACGCTGATGTAGACTCTTGGTTTCGCCCAGTTATTGCTTATTTTTCTTTTCTTGGTTAGTCTATCTTCTCTCTCGCTGGGCAAAGAGTAGGGATGGTCCTTCATTTCAACAGAAAACAACACCTACCATGATCTACGGTCGTCTTTGCTTGTTTTATACTCCTCCTCCAACGACAACACGTGTTCACATACAGGTAAAACGCGCAAGGCTAACAATTTTGTCCCCTTTCGGCTACTGTAATCAGAAATGGCGACACGACATGCCGTCTTTCATTGGGTGCACCGCCACCTATGTATTTATAAACAACTCATTCAAAGGTAAATGAAGGGTTTAGTTTTTGATGTGAATGTCATTAGACTTCGGCAGAATGTTTTTTGCTAACCAAAAGCCACAATTTTTTACACACCGTCCCTTTAAGTCTCACGTGCAGTGGGTTAAGATCACCCTAAAGGTTCCAGGACATCTGTGACCATTTGAATGCTCCTCCAATGCAGGTAATTTGTAACAATTAATTTCAGGATGAAGGCATTTCATATTTAGTACTCACCTAATAGGTGCACACACACGTATTCTCACACAAATCTAGAAGACACAGCAGCAGAGGCAGCGGCACACTGCTCTTTAAAATTGATTCGCCCATAATCTGGTTGGTGGTATGAAGCATCACAGTGCTGTGTGTGTGTGTGTGTGTGTGTGTGTGTGTGTGTGTGTGTGTGTGTGTGTGTGTGTGTGTGTGTGTGTGTGTGTGCGCGCGCATCCATCACCAGGCCCCAGATGATTTATTTATAAAATGTGATTTTTTTTTTTCTTCTGGAGATTTTCAGCCATCTAACTTAAGCACACATCCTCAGTCACTGTTCGCTTTCCCCGCAAACACACATGCGGAATACACGCTCGCAAACGCACACCCAATCACACACAGCAAGTGGTCACTCTCAATCATTCTTTAATGTTACACTGACTCACAGTATTGGCTCCTACAAAAGAAAATTATTTTGTGTATTTTGGGAAATGGAGATCTCATTCCTGTGTGTGTGTGGGTGTGTGGGGTGTAGAAATTAGTTTCTGTAGAATCTGGCTCCTGTAACGTGTGCACGCGTGAGTCTGCCTTTCATGTTTACGTGTAATTGTACTGACGCCGTTCCCTTTTTTTTTTGGTGCCAGTTTAATCCCCCATGTTCCCTTTCCTTATGACTCATGCCCAGGCAGCTCATTTTCACTGAAAGTACTTTTAAACAAAGACGTCTACGCATGTTCACCTATTTTCAGAGTCACGACAAGCTCAATGTCAATCAGCGTGATGCCCTATCAATCAACTCGCCGTCCTGTGAGCAGTGGACCTTCTGAGGTCACCCCGAGACGAATGATGGAGACCATACTGTACGAATGGGTGTGGCACAAACTTTTCAGCCCCCCCCCCCCCCTTTTTTTTCCCCTGCCCTTTGTGTGTGTTTGTGTGTGAAGTGGGGCCAGTCACACTGAGTGACTGAGTGAGCTCATCTGTTCTTGGGGTCTATAAATATTGTAGATGCCATGCGCCTGCAGTAGACCTCAGCAAGCTACTGTATGATGTCATCCTGAGATACCCACATACACACACACAGCTGTGCTGCCAAGGACCAGCATCCTTGGCAAAGCTGAGGTGTGTTTCCTAAGGATGCAGAGTCCACAGCTGTTTAATGAATTCAGCTGCTCAAACCTGGAGAATTTAGTCCCTTTCTTGCTGTGCTACGCCCTTCTTTGTTTACCGCAGGCTATATTTGTCTCCCCTAACATCATATCTGTGTGAAAGTTTTATTATTTTCCTTGAATATTTGAAGAAGAAAAAAAAAACGTGTTGTTTATTTACTGGATTTTTGTTTGAATTGATGTCTAAAAAAAAACAGGTTTCAGGAAGGGGGAAGATTTATCAGCAGAAAAGAATATTCTGATTTAGAACAGGACAGAAGAACTGAAAATACCGGTGGATTATTTATTCCTGATTGAATAAATAACATGGATACCGGGGTGTTTGTCTTTTTCACAATTAAACTATTTCATTATTTTTCATTTTCATCAATCATGTACTGTATGTGAACACGTTTCATGCCAGTACATTTTTAGTTTCAAACTTTTAATTTTTTAAATTCTACGATTTGACATATCTTTTACATATGCAGTGTTTTGGTGCGTGCATTTTGTTTTTCACACATTTATTTTCCGTTTTAGATCCATCCATCCAACCATTCGTCCGTCCATCCGTCCCCTTCCATTTATCTGAGAACATTATTCAGCACACAATGAATGACATGAAGTAATCTATGGTTTATGTGTTTATAGTTTTGCATTATATCATTTTAGATCCTGGTGCAGACTTAATCATGTAGACATAAAAACCCAATAATTGACATAGAGTACTTTTTTACCATTGCTGTATTTGCCCACTCAAAAACAACCTGGCTATTTACATTTTTATTTTTCTGACATTTTGTGGCAAGGCAAGGTAAAACAATTTACAGCACATTTCAGCACAAAGACAATGCAAAGTGCTTTACATGATTAAAATATAGGAAAATAAAAACTGAATTAAAGCAAGAAAAATTGAAACAAAATAAAACATGGGAAAATGGAAACTAAAAGCAAATATTAAAAACAGTTGGACTATAAACTTGAACTAATGATGTTTCAGTAAAACAGTTTAACTAGAACAGTCGAATGCAATCCCAAACAAACGTGTTTTTAATCTTGATTTAAAGGAACTCAGGCTTTCCGCACTTTTACAGTTTTCTGGAAGTTTGTTCCAGATCAGTAGAGCATAGGAACTAAATGCTGCTTCTCCTTGTTTAGTTCTGGTCCTAGGTATGCAGAGCAGGCTGGAGCCAGAAGACCTGAGTGGTCTGGAGGGTTGATACACTGATAACAAGTCTGTGATGTATTTAGGTGCTAAAGCCATTCAGTGATTTATAGACTAACAGAAGTATTTTTAAGTCTATTCTCTGAGATACAGGGAGCCAGTGTAAGGATTCTCTAATTTATTTCAGGTCCTGATGCTTAATTCTTTTCTGTGCTCCTTCATTTGTCTTTATTAAGATCAACAAAGACAAAATGTGTCATGGTTTAGATTTTTGTTTCTTTATTGTGGACTTTTCTGGACTTGAATCAGCCACCATCCTATCCAGCCTGTCACCTCTCAGCCACCAGCCACTGTCCAATCAGCTCAGCCTCCAGTCAATTAGCCCAGATCAACTCCACCTGCTGCCAGTAATTACTGTCAACTCTGCTCACCTGTTCACCTGCCTACATACACCTGCCTCAGTCATCCACTCACTGCCAGAACGTCTGTCCTCGTCCCACCTCAGCTTGTCTAGTGTGATGTGCTTAGCCTCTACCAGTTCCTGTGTGCTCAGCCAGCTGGACTCTGCTGTTAAAAAAGTGCCTGTGTCTGCGTGCTGCAGACCCAGCCCTTCCAACCTCACCTGTTCAAGTCTGATCCCACCTGCATCTGGTCAACTTCTGGTCCCGCTTGCCTGCCTCATCGTCATCATTTCAACAAACTTTTTACAAACGTAACTCTGTGTCCGGCTGAATATCGGGTTCGCTCGCATTAATCATTACAAAATGCTTACGTAGTGGACAAATTTAACGGTATTAAGCTGTGCTCCATATACTGTGATGATGGATCAGACTGGAATCGGTTTCAAAGTCTTGTTTAGCAGTAGTACCATCAATAATATAATCTAGTAGACTTTTACATTTAAAATTTAAGAAGTCATTTAATTATATTCCTCAAATATGCATAATGTTAATTTGCATCACACCTAAATTGAGATCTATTGCACATGTTATATTGAAGTTGAACTAGCTCTATTTAATTTATCATTTGCTTGAAGCAAAATCTTGATTTCTATTTTTGTACAATGGAAAACATCCATATCCATTTTCCTACACGTTTATCCCTGTTGGGGTCACGAGGGGTTGCTGGTGCCTATCTCCAGCTGTCAGTGGGCGAGAGGCGGGGTACACCTTGGACGGGTCGCCAGTCCATCACAGGGCAACACAGAGACAAACAGGACAGACAACCATTCATGCACACACTCTCACACCTAAGGAGAATTTAGAGAGCCCAATTAACCTAACAACAATGGAAAACAGTGAAAGATTAAAATATCAATATTTTCATAATTTTTAAATCAAAAGTCTTTTACAGCTACTGCGTTACGTCGCCATTTTTCCAAACGTAAATATTAAGCTGCTCCCACTAGGATGGCCAGACATCGTGAGTGCATGGTTGTTTGTCCTGTGTGTGACAAACCGGCGACCTACACAGGGTGTACCGTCCTTTCTCCTAATGACAGTTGGAGATGGGCTGCAGACCAGATTTCCAGGAGCTTGCAGGGGGCAGAGAGAGCAAGAGAAAATCCTGTATCTGTACACAAACATGTACGAAGCATAAATGGACTGTGACAGAACCACAGACGGACACTCAGAGGTGTGAGCAGGAACACGGTGCCGGCACTAAAGGCTGCAGGATCTATATAAGGGACACTAAATTGCATGTGCGAATGTAAGAGGTTGGCGCTGTGCCGTGGGGGCGAGGAGAAGACCGGATGCATATTCTGTCGGGTCAGCATTAAACAAGAGCCAAGTAGATGTGTGGTGTATTCCCACTGGGTGGTTGTGTTAAGAGGAGTCTGTGTGGAATTGTGTGTGAGCCAACAATGATGTCCCGCAGGAATGAAGCGCAATTTATAACGGCGAGAGATGGAAAAGGGATTTTTGCCAAAAGGCAGGACAAAAAAAAAAAAAACACAATACCAAAAAGATGATGAAATGTGGAGAGTTGACCCGGACTACAAATATTCACACCAATAAAGGAGACACGTTTACATGACTCACTGCATAACAACTGCTTCATATTTTTCCACAACTCAATGAATCCAAACACTGCAGCTTCATAATTTAAAATGATAAGAAGTGAAGTCGCGACTTCATAGCTGTGAGGGGATCCCCATACGTACAAACGCGCAGTGCATACAAACGCTCTAAATCAGAAAGACTGGACAGACATGAGCCAATCAGAAGAAGTGCTGCGTCACCTGGCGACCAGGGATGGCGTCTGAATACAGCAGACTTTTTAAAAGCAACCGATGGGTCAAAACAGCACTATGCCACCACACAAGGCTGTCTGTACTTAGGTGACGATATCAATACTGCAGCATTATAAAAGTTAAATAAAAGTGCTGTGCTAAATATTGTATAGCTGTTCCAGGCAGCTCACTGTCCTCATTTCCCCCCCCGGCTGTTCGGGCTGTTGAGGTTTTATGAGCATGGAGGTTTGATTGGTGGTGTACGCTCAAAGTTCAGCTAAAAACAGACTGCAACTGAGTTTCTTCATGCTCACCGTTCACCACTTGTTAAATGAGCTCAGTGTGAAGATGCTTAGATTTATTATTCACTGTTTTACTAGATAAAGTCCTCCAAAACTAAGTTGTTTAATATTAATAGATGAAGTCATTCATTAGTTATAATTATTATGTCACTGTGTAACATTTGCAAACTGTCCATCCTTTTTTGACTGATTTGAATCTTTCTGACAAAGACGCAAGGAGCAGAGATTTTGTGATACATTTCTAACCTTTAAACTCAGACCTTTTGATTTCCCTCTAAAGTGTAACTCACCCCAAAAACATCTTTTTTTTTTGCAGATAAACTGTTAAACTGGGCCTAAGGAGGCTACTTTAATGTTACTGCACATTTTTTTAAACATTTTTATGTGAACTTGTTTAGTTCTGCAATATTTGTCTCAAAACCATCTTAGTGCTGCCCTCTTAGGGATTGAAAGGTGGCTGTTGCAGTTGAATTTTCCTATTGGTTGAAACTACGTGCTTTTTGTCCATGGTACATGCTTTTGTCACCATCGCCCCGGGTTCAGGCATAAAAGCATCTTAGACAGGCACGCCGCATGGCGAATCAAACTTTAGAGTAGAAATCACAAGCATTGGGAGCTCTGATCTACAATGTTTGGTGTTTCTTACTGCTTTGAACGTTAGCTAATGTTAGCGCTGACGCTGTTAACATCATTTTACCACTCAGAAACTGCACCCATCCTGGCTTCCACTGCCTCGGCAGCACTGGCTTCAGGCATTGCTGAGTCAGAGCCTTGAGCCAGCGGCTCCAAGTGATACGGCTCAGACCCGCTGGGCTCCACAAAGCCACCCTCGACCTCCGGTGACAAGGGAGAGTGCAAAAAAACACCAGATGTCGCCCTTGTCCCTCCATGTTTCAAGATGTCGTTTTCCATCGTCCTGACCGCAGCCCCAAGACCTGCTTTACCTCCATCGCTCATCCCCACACTTAGCCGTGTCTCTTGGAACGGCCCACTTTATTGATGTTTTTTGAATCGTGTCTGGAGGCGGAGGTAAGCCTTTACATCGTGGCGAGTTACAACTAAACATAACAAAAAAAACAATTTTTTTTTACATGCTTGATAGATATCAATGATAAAGTGTTTGTATTAAAGTAAATAAAAAATTGTTTTCTCAGCTTGGGAATACCCTTCACCATTCACCACCATGACCACCCAGGGACGTATTCCAGGACGTTCTTTGTGAACATCAGCTCTGCCTTCAACACTATCAACCCAGACATTCTCCACCAGAAGCCCACCCAGCTCACAGGGCCGGCATCTACCTGTTGCTGGATCACCAACTTCCTGATCCAACGGCACCCGCAGGTGAGATTGTGGGGAGTATCTTATCTAGCGCTGGCATACCTGAGGGTGTGGTCTCTCTACCCACTCCTCTTTTCCCTGTGCTCGACTGCACCTCAGCAGATCGGTCTGTGAAACTCCTGAGGTTTGCAGAGGACACCACTGTCATTGGTCTGATCCGGAACAATGACGAGTTTGCACACAGACAAGAAGTGGATCGACTGGTCCACTGGTAGGTTCATAACCAGTTAGAGCTTAACCCGCTCAGACAGTGGAGATGATCCACCCACACTGCCTCCCCGCACCATCCTTAACAACACCATCAGTTATGGATTACTTTTGGGTCCGTGGAACCACCCTTTCTCAGAACCTGAGCTGGTCCTCACACATAGACACTGATTGGGACAAGGCCCAGCAGAGACTGTACTTCCTGCTGCAACTCAAGAGCTGCTCGCCATCTGCTACACTGTCATCATTCAGTCTGTCTTATGCCCATCCGTCTCTGTGTGGTTTGGCTCATCTACAAAACTTATACTTAAAATGTCTTCATTGAGAGCAAAGTTTAACCAACGTGAAATTCTTTGTTTGAGTGTACAATCTTGCAAATTAAAGCTGATTCTGGTTCTGTTCTGATTCTGAAACGGACCCAGTGTTACAAAGCCGTGTCTAGCTACATTAAAGAACATCTGGAAATACACTAAAGTTCAGGCTAGATACAGATTTCTACAAATACAAACATCCATCCATCCATTTTCTGACTCGTTTATCCCTCATGGGGTCGCGAGCGGTGCTGGTGCCTATCTCCAGGCGTTCAATGGGCGAGAGGCGAGGTCAAATACAAACAACTAAAATGAATTACAGCATACTTCCTTTAGTCCTTAAAAAGACAGATTGTGGTTCACAATTTGTTTCTATGCACAACTCAAAATGGAATAAAAGTATTATAACATCCATTGGAAATTTTTAGCTGTGTTCAGCCTTATATTCAAAAGAAGCAAGATCTAAATTTAGTGCTATTTGATCTGCGGTTAAACCATCTATTATTTCTGAAAAACTACAAAAACTGTATCTTAACGTCACCAGATTCACAGCTCAAATACTCAGCTCTTTTTGCTTTTGTTCTCAGAAAGCAAAATGAAAGTATAGACTGAAAAGCTGCACATGAAAACCACATTTTTATTCATGCTCATTTTTCAGAGCCTTGACAGGTTGATGCTCTAATCCAACAAGCTACTGATATTTTTAACATTAGTGTTTCTGGATGGTGGTCTGGTGTGAGTGCGGCATCCCGAAAACTTCAGGGTCACCCAAGTAAAAAATGTCTGACCATGCCTCTGTAAGTATTAGGATAGCACATCGGATGACAAAGGCTCCATATGTGGAGCTTGAAGGCAAGGTCTAGACCTTCATTTTAGAGATGTTTAAATGTACAGCGGTCAACGAGAAGTGCAGAAGTTACATGGTGTCGTAAAAACTTTCCTGTCTGCCTCTCCTCCTCTCTGTCATGTCTGCATGTTGGCATCTGGACTTTATTCTCTACTGGAGCACGCTACGCTGTACCTGCTCCCATGGGGTACACGCACAGCACAGCAACACATAAGCTTTCAGCTTTGATGGTTACAACATTGTTCTTGAGTCTGAGGCAAGCGAGAAAGACATGCTTTTTATAAATAATGGGTGTCGTAGAAAATCAATAGGACAGTAACGTAATAGACAACACTACAGGAGCCTGCAATTTAAGCAAAATGTAAGTTTCTGTGATGCTTTTTGCTGCAAAGATTTTTCACAAAGATCCCTGTTATTTGCAACAGCTAACTAGGGTTGTAAATATAAGCTTTTTATACAACGTATACTAAAAGTAGACTATTTAAAATCAATAGAAACAGAGCAGTATTCATCTCCCCAGGTTGCCGCACAACGTGGCGCAGCAGCAGTGCAGACATGCAGATGATCAGCCAGCCTTTAGGCGTCCTTGCAGTGTCACAAGCAACCAATGATGGCTGGCGATCAAAACAGTAAGCTGGAAGTTGAAAACATTATGGGAAGCCTTTTTGGAGTTAATAACAGATATACAAAGTGAAATGTGTGTATATATATACACACACACACACACACATATATATACGTTATATGTAAATGGGATAGCAGCTATGGTTAATAGGTTGGGTAACACTCCTGTACAGTTTCATGTTAATCAACAACAATAAAGTCTCATAAAAGACTTTTAGGTCATTGTTTTTTTCCTTTTTAAGCCCAGCATGAACCTCATGAAAGTCAACTAGAAACAAGGCAGAATCCATGACAAACTTTTCTAACTCAAACACGCAAAGAACATTTTAACTAAAGATCACCAGAAATACAAAAAGTCTACCAGACCATATCAGCATTATTTATAAAGCACTTCAGACGACCACATCTAAAACCAAAGGCGGCACATAAGAGCAACATTTTTTGTTGTTGTTGCAAATTTAAAAAAAAGGAAATTATCTAAATATGAACAAAATATTTAAACAAATGTGAAACTGAGTCTGGCTGATGATGAACCCATGTTTGGAGGCCTGAGTCCTTTTTCTGAGGCCTTCCTGGGTCCGAATCCCAGCCTGTGTACTATTGCCACATGTCCCCCCCACCCCCCCAACCCCAGTTCTTGTCAAACTTACAGTCAAAAGAAAGCCACTAGTGCCTCCCAAAATAGGCTGTTTACTTTAAAGTAATATTAAAATTTTCCCAACATGTGTTTTGTGAATGGAAGTAATATTAGAGCTGCCCGGTTAGAGTCCAGATTGGATTCCAAACTATAACCTGTGAAGGGAGCTAAAGATTATGGTCATGGCAAAGAGCCCTGCCAACCTCAAAGACCTGGAGCACATCACCACACATAAATAATAAAACGCCAGTGGAAACGTGGAAAAGCTGCTCAGCAGTTGTAAAAAGAAGTTGATCGGTTTAATACCAATAAAGATTTTTTTTTTTTATTGAGAAGGGTACAAGTCATTTTTGGCATATCCCTTTATTAAAATCTAAATTACTTTTCCAAATTGATACTCATTTAATAAGTGATGTAGCTATCATTTGAGAGATGTCTGTGTCATTTCAGATCCGAAACAAACTTTTGATTAAATATAAATGATTTTAAATCTGAACCAGCCAATGGTGTGAATAAATTGGGAATTAACTCAATTAGATTTTCTTACACCAGTTAATTTGCCTTTTTTGCAGACTTATCTACTGCTACTGACTTAGCTCTAATTAAGGCGATAAAAATACTGTCCTACTGTTCTCCAACTGTTCAAAAAGAAAACAATGGTACTGTGACCTTTCAGCATTAGTTTTTGGTAAAGGAAAAGAGTGTCACTTAATGTTGTGTTAAAAGCGTTTGCTCAGGTTTTGTTCAGGTAGATCAGACCTGTTAGATTGGAAGTTCATTAAAACATACAGTATGTTGTACTGATGCGAACCATGGAAATTATATAGTTAAAAAGGAAAAGGAACATGCAATAATAATTTTTTTAAAAATCAACCGTGTCGCTATAAAAAATAATCTTAAGGCTTGTGTGAGTGGGTGAAGCATGCTGCAATACACTCATCACCCTGGCAGCAATACTACAGTCAGTCTAGACCAATTAAAGCACAGATCTGTGGGTGCAAAGGAGCATGTAAGTGGGTGTGTGTGTTCTTGTTCTTGCAGCCGAGCGAGAACATATTTTGCTCATTTTCCGAGTGAAGTGAGGACCTTCTTTTGGAGAGAGAGAGAAAAAGAGAGATAGCATGTTCGTCTGTTGGGGCCTTGCGTTCCCTCCAGCCCCCCCCCCCCCCCCTTCCCCCATTGCTTAAAATACACGAGATGGCAGAGATAAAGACGGGGGAAAAAATGGGAAGACGTTGCCATTCATTGGCTGACACAATAGGCTCAGCAAATTTAGATAGGCCTGGAGAGAGGAAACAGAGGATCGATCGAAGCCAGATGAACAGGTCACAGTGACAAAAGGAAGTGGCTGAAACTGGAGATTGGAGTTGGAGAGCACTATAGGAGGATGGCAACAGATGTTGGGGTTTGGCACTGTCTCATGTAACCCGCATAGCTCTATAGGGTCTTTATATAACTTAAAACATGACGGCATATTCTCCATATCTTAGTCTTCAGTGCTTATTTTCAGGCACACAAAAAAATCTAGATTAAAACAATCCATGATGATGATGATGTATTTGTTATTTAGTGTTGAGCTACATGGTGTTTTCTGGATGACAACCTTCTCCCGCCCATATGTCACTGCTTCCTCTTCACCAACGCGTCGTTCTTGGACCACTTTCTTGTAAGTCCTTACTGGCTGAGACTTAGACCATCCCTCAGGAGCTGCAGTTGTGGAGATGCTATGACTCAGCCTTTAAGGGATCTCAGTTTGGACCTTTTCACTTAAGCTTTTCCCTTGCCAGTTTGCTCCGCTTCCCACTCATCAACCTCAAGGACAGAACATTCTCTTCCTGCCTATAAGATATATCGTGACGACAACATTATGACAGGAGAAGGCATGTTTTACACTTCGCCTCGCTGGCAGGGGTCTTGATACCCCTTGAAGTTTTCTAAAGCTTTCTCGCTTTGCAACCAAAACCTTAAATGTGTTTTATTAGCCTTTTATGTGATAGAAAACACAAAGGAACATATACTTATATTAAGTGAAAGGAAAACATGAACATCAAGTTCAAGTCTCAATTGGACTCGGGTCTGAACTTTGGATCATCCGTTGTGATTTTGGCTGTATGTTTAAAGTTGTTGTCTGACTGGCTGCCATTAGCAGCCTCAAATAGGTTTCCTTGCAGGACTGCAGGACGTTTAGGGGAATTTATTTTCACACCAAATTTGATTAGCTTCCCTATTGTTGCTAAAGAAAGCGGTATGAGGCTTCACCTCCACGCCTCAGAGCGAGCATAGCATATACGGGCAGTGTTGGACATCTGCCACACATTGTTTGGTATGTAACATTGAAATCCCATGATTTACTAATATTGTCCAGCCATAGTTTCAACATTGGGTTTCTTTTCACCATAAAGGCCAGATTTGTGGAGTGCACAGATCACTGTCAACAGTCTCCCCGGCCTCTGTAATTGGTTGACTTCTTTTACGTTTCCATTGAAATATACCCTTAATTACTAGTTTTATTTGTGGTTTCACTTGATTTGATTTAACCATTAGGGACTTGTGTGTCCCTAGTGGTTAATTGCCTATGGTTATGTTTTTAAACTCTATAAAGACCTTTGTATTACACCAGACTGTATGAAAAGGGCTCTAAAAAAAAACGTATGATTGATTGACTGATTGATGGATTGACTGATTTAGGCCACCGCCAGAGTTACTGCCTACTTCTCCGATTATTGTTGTCCTTATACGGGCCTGTCAGTGTAGATGGACAGCCATGTTCTGGTAGGTGGGCAGTTGTGCCCTGTTCTTGTCATTTTCTAATAATTGACTGACATCTCTTTGAGCTTTAAACTTTTCCAGAATTTTTTTAACCCCCTGGCCGGTCTGCTGGAATCCGTCATCTTCATGGTGCTGTTTCTTTAGTAATGCTCTCTAACAAACCTTTGAGGCCTTCACAGAACAGCTGGACATATACTGAGGTTGAATTACGCTCAGATGGACTATTTTCACAAATCCCGTAGTTTATAGAGGCAACTGGTTCCACTGGATTTTATTTAGGGACATCTGAGTAAAAAGGACTGAATACTAGTCACTGCAAAAAAAAATTATAAAAAATTAACTTTTTTATCATTGTATTAGTTTTGTTTTAATTCAATATGTGCAGAATATTAACTGTATAACATGAAATTGTATACATTACAGATTTGTTTCACATATTCAAGTGAGTGTATGAACCAATTTAATCCCACTCGTTCTTCATGCATCAATGTGATCCCACCTGACTATTCTAATTTATATAGCACACAGATTAAATAATGACATTCAACATTATACATACAACAAATGTTTAAAAAATTGTCATTCTTATAAATCTTTCCATAGTCTTAACATTTAAATAAATATGCTCCCACATAGAGTACTTAACTGGAAAGTGGAAGCATAATAACTGCAGCAGCAATAACAAGATCATTATTTGTATTATAATGAACTTATGTAATGATAGTCATTTTACTATCTATACTAATGCCACTAGAAAAATAACATTTATTACATACTGTGTCCCCTAATGACCACATTTTTGTGTAACGATCTGAACATTTACGTGTGGACATTGCTTTACTTCCACAGAAAAACTCTCCCTGGTGGTTCCAGCAACTGATATTCAGCTTTACCTCATAAAGCCCCTCCCTTCTCCTGAACACCTTTTGAGTGTTTTCTACTAGTTGTTTATTTTTTTGCTTTAAACAAATTTAGAAACTGTTTACAATTTTACTATTTCAATGAATTTTAATCCTCTTGATTCCTATTTTCAAAAAAAGTGTTAGTTTGTTCCCGACGACCAAGAATTTTTTTTAACTTCCTTTAACAATTGTTTGACATCCTCTCGAGCACAGAAAATGTTTGTGTCCTCATCAATTTCCATGATTTTAGGTTTTTGTACATCAATTGCTGATATACATTTTGAAAACTTTTGACCCAAGCACTGACCCTTGAGGAACCCCTTCCGCTTCACGATTAAAGACAACTTTATGTTGGTCTATCACATAAAACCTCAAAAAAAAAAAAAAACACACTGAAGTCTGTGGTTGTAATGTGAGAAAATGCGGTAAAGTCCAAGGGCTGTGAATACATGAGCAAGACTCTTTACATGCTGCTTTTAACCATCGGGGAAGTGGTTCACACACTACTGTGGTGTGTTTGATCGATTCGTGTCTGATTGTGTGAGAGGAACAGGATGAGTGAATCTTGCCCGCGCGAGAGGAAAAGGTCGCTGACGTGTGGAAAACGAGGGCAAGAAGAAGACGTTGCAGGGCAGAGCAAGGCAGCTAAGTGTGAATGATGTTCATCTTGCGTTGGGGCGAACCACGTCACAGCTCCCATTATTCTAATGAAGAACCACAATGCTTACTGACCTTCATCATCGACGGACAACAAACACACCCACGCGCAACTGTGCCGTGCAAAGAATCCGTGGACTGATTGGGTCAGTTCAGCGCGCGGGCATAATTGCTAAAGGACATATGGACACAGACCAAATATTTTCTTAACTACATTTAGCGTGTTAAAACCTTTTTTGTCCGTTTCATCCAGCAAAAAGTAAAATTAAAAAGGAAACGCAATTTGCCTTAGTCTTGATGAACACATGCAATGAAGACTTTGTACCTTTGTGCGCCTTTATACCTTATCAGTGCCCCGATCTTGTGGAGTCAGAGCAAAGCTGTATGTACAACGACCTAGCTGCTCGATCTAAAGCGTTATCAGACAGAACGATAGCTAACTAATAGACCTCTCAGCACTCTCGCTTACAGCCATCACTACTGATAAGGTACGGCGCGAGGGGCTTGAGAGACAGTGAAGTAATGAGACGGAGAGAGCGGAAACAGCAGGAGTAGAGCGATCTTTTGAAGACGGACGGGATCACGTTCATTCGGATATTAAATCATCGGGATATCGAAGTTGTAGTTCCCGAAGTGAAACACACGCAGATGCACAAATCTAACTGAATGTGACAAACCTCGGTGAATCACGAGCCGGAGTTTGCATTCGAGCGTCTGAGTGGATGAAAGTCAGCCCTGAGTGTCTGAACCAGCCCACATATCTGTGAATGGAGCTGGAAGCAAATGAATAACAGACTGCGGCTGAGAACTGAGGCTCGTCGTGGGCGGCGCTGAATAAATAGGTCTCGATTTAATGCAGAGACAACATGATCTAAGAACCACGGTGGATGCACGGGCACATGAAATCTTCTCGTCCTCCTCTTCAGTAAGCACTTTGTGAACTCCCACTCTTTGAATATGATAAGGTCAAGGCACGCCGCCATGAGTGCACTGGCATCCGACTGCGTGGCTAACATCTAACTCATGTCAGCTCATACTTTTTTTTTTCTGAGATAATTTCAACTCTGCAGGTACAGTGTGAGTTTATTCGCCCCCCCACATGAGTGGCTATGTGTGATTGTGACGTATCAGCCCTGTTGGAAGGTTACAATGCCAGGAGGTGCTGAATCGGTGTGGATCATTTGTCACTGATCCTTTTATATAGGTTTGATTTACCCGGGCTAATAAGAGAGCAACATACAAAGGAATTATCTCACACCCCTCGCTTTTTAATACAGAGCACTGGGCAGTGGTGGATAAAAAAGTGCTGCAGTTTAAGAATGTTTGAATTTCTTTCCCCAGAAATGTACAAAGTGCAAAGAAAAATTGTAATCTAATAAAAACCTTGGTGCGAGTCCTCTTTGCCTTTAAACCAGGATAAATAATCCACCCTCTTTACTCTAATACCCTTAACTCCACGTGTTTGTAATTTAGTTTCAGAGTAAATGAAGCTGTTGTGTAAAGGCCTCAGAGGTTTGTTAGAGAACATTAGTGAACAAACAACACAAAAAAAACCAAAAGGTGTTAAAAACAGGGTTGGGCTATAAAACAACATCCCATGCTGTAAACATCTCAAAGAGCACTTTTCATCTCCAGAGATGGAAAGACTATTGTGTTGTGCCATTAGGCATGGTTTTAAGTTATTTAGTGCTTAATAAATAACTCTCATCTGTTAGGTATTGTCCAGTAAATATCAGCTCAATAAAAAACAAAAAAACAACAACAAAAAAAAAACAGGATAAATGCTTCTATGCACACTAACTACTGAATGAAAGATTACATTCAGGTTTATAATCCATTCATTACACCAAACAGAGACTGACGGTCAGCAATTTCACATATACAGTGCAGATTATACCTGTTTTTGTCTTTGTGATAGTGAGAGGTTTCAGATCATTAGACAAGTTTTTTGATATGAGTCAAAGGCAACCTGAGTCAATACAAAATGTGGTTTTCAATTGAGGATTTCACTCCCCTGAGTGAAAAAAATATCCTAACCAACCCCTTGTAAATCACAAATTAACTGTGATTAACCAATAGCCACATTTGTTTGGTTTAATTTCACTTGCCACACCCAGTCCCGATTACTGTCAGGTCTGTAGAAACAATAAGTCACTTAAACAGAACCTGCATGACAACTTGAAGTAGACTTTATAATAATAGAATAATCATCGTTATTTGTCATTGCAACAGAAATTACATGAAATTCATCCTTTGCATTTAACCCATCCTTTTTAAAAACAGCAATTATCAAACCACTGCTGAAAAATAACAATTTAGACAAACTTCTACTCCAGAACTACAGGCCCATCTCAAACCTCCCCTTTATCAGTAAGATTATTGAAAAAGCTGTATTTCAACAATTAAACACCTTCTTAACAACGACCAGCCGATTTGACGTTTTCCAGTCAGGTTTCCGTGCTCACCATAGAAGAAATCAATACGTGGATGTGCCAAAATCTTCTTCAGTTAAATAAAAACAAAACAGAAGTAATAACATTTGGACCAATAGAGGAGAGATCAAAAGTTAGCACACAGCTTCAGTCGCTTCAGCTAAAAACCACTAATCAGGCCCGAAATCTGGGAGTAGTAATGGACTCAGACCTGAACCTCCAAAAGCATCTAAAGACAATTACAAGGTCGGCTTTCTATCACCTGAAGAACATTTCTAGGATTAAAGGACTAATGTCTCAGCAGAATCTGGAAAAACTAATCCATGCGTTTATTTTTAGTAGAATTGATTACTGCAACGGTGTTTTCACAGGTCTTCCTAAAAAGTGGATCAGACAGCTGCAGCTGATCCAGAACGCTGCTGCCCGCGTCCTCACTAAGACTAAGAAAGTAGAGCACATAACCCCAGTTCTAAAGTCCTTACACTGGCTCCCTGTATCTCAGAGAATAGACTTTAAAATACTTCTGTTAGTCTATAAATCCCTGAATGTCTTAGCACCTAAATACATCACAGACTTGTTATCAGTGTATCAACCCTCCAGACCACTAAGGTCTTCTGGCTCCAGTCTACTCTGCATACCTAGAACACGAACTAAACAAGGAGAAGCAGCATTTAGTTCCTATGCTCCACTGATCTGGAACAAACTTCCAGAAAATTGTAAAGGTGCGGAAAGCCTGAGTTCCTTTAAATCAAGATTAAAAACACATTTGTTTAGGATTGCCTTCAACTGTTCTAGTTAACTGAATCACCACTTTTTTGTTTTATTTTCTATCTACATTTTATTCCTACTTGCTTTTATTCTGTTTTAATTTGCTATATTTTAATCATGTAAAGCACTTTGCATTGTCCCTGTACTGAATTGTGCTATATAAATAAATTTGCCTTGCCTTGCCTTGAACTAGGCCTCCACTCCCTACTTCAAAGATCTCCGAAAGCAACACACCAAGCCCCCATCTAAATGAATTCCTATACAGATGAGAAACTACATAACAAAAACAATAAAGTGCTGATCTATAACTCTGGAATAGGAAACTGTTTCCTATGTAACCCTCTCCAGGGTTGGATTGTCCACATGTGGAACAGCGGTGAAACTTTCCAGTAGCGGCTGGGCTGTCAACATTTCTCAGAAACCAATTCAGCAACTCATCCAGGAGGTCACCAACGAGCCAGGAAGACATCCAAAGCCCTGCAGGGCTCTGTTGTCTGCGTTAAGGTCAGTGCTCATGGTCCAAAAATTAGAAACTGGGCAAAAATGGCATCCATGGGAGAGTTCAAAGGTCTAAACCCAAGCTGATAAAAAATAACTTTCAAAAGACATCATAATGATCCCCAAGACTTTTGAGAAATTAGTCGATGGACTGGTCAGTGTGTGTCTCATTCCATGTGGTGTGAAACTAACAGCACTTCAGACAAAGAGCATCAATACCGAGAGTCAAACATGGCGGTGCTGCTTTGATGGGCAGCTTTGCTTTTTGCTTCCAAATAGTGTTTCGATCCCGATATCTCGGCTGCTCGCTTTCTGCTCTTGGTTAAATAATGGAAATAGATGGCTGCCCAAAGTTTTTACACAGTAAAAATATGTTTCTATTAAACAGATTACAGGTTGTTTTATACAAAAGTGGAAACAGTCAAGCGCGGTAGGTGAGGGGTGATGATTTGGGCTTCTTTTGAGGCCACAAAGTCTCAAAGTGTGCTGGAGCCAAATTGGAGGCCATCTGATGCCGATCACATGTGCACTAATAAATTTACAGCAAACAAAACATAAATAAACTTTTTAAAACTCGTAAGGTCATACAACAGTTAACTGTTTCCAAACGTCTTGGTGGTCAGGTAATAAATATTTTTCTTTTTATTTGATAAATAATATTGGCCTGGTGATATCTCCTTGGGTTCATCACAGGTAGTTGTTTTTTTTTTTAACATCATTTCAGAACTTGCTACGGTCAGGATGGTGTTTTATTATGTCCTGATGCATGAAAACCTCATTATGCCACATTTTAGTGAACTATGGTTATGAAATGCACACTCGCTGTTTAATGTTTCAAAACTCAGAGGCTACTCCTAGTTTGGTAGGACAGAACACGAAGGAAGAAAACAAAACATTAACCGTAGGGTATTTAAAAACGCCTTTAAGCTAACGGTTAAAACTCTCAAACAAAGCATTGTTTATTTAGGCCTATATTTAGTGCAGAGAGAGATACAATATTGAGTCAGAATGAGCGGAGCTATTTAGAGCTGTCTTTGTGGCTTCCAGGCAGAGATTCCCATTTATTCACTTGTCCAAGGCCCAGATTACAGAAGAGTGTTGCCAACTGACCAACTGGAAAACCCCCGTCTTTGTTTTTACACATCAAATAAACTACTAGAAAGCTGTTTTTATGTCTGATTATCACTAATATTGCACAGAATTTATGAGCAACATACAACGGGTGCCAAAACAGTACATTACCAGGGATCTGGGGACCTTTATCTACTTGTTTGCCGTGCTCCCAACACGACGTGTTGCAAACTGCGAACAGGACTTCTTTTGGTTTTTTTCTTTTGCAATGGCTTTCTTCTTGCAACTCTTAATGCCAGAAAAATCCCAGATTTGTGGAGAGCATTAATAACTTTTGTGCTGTCAACAGATTTTCTCACCTGAGTAGATCTCTGTAGCTCTTCCAGAGTTTCCTTGTGCCTCTTGTGTGCTTTTCTGATTAAATCTCTCCTTGCCAATGTTAGTTTTGGTGGACAAATATATCTTGGTTTGCAGTTGTACTCTTTGCGTTTCTAGATGATGGATGGAGACCTAACCCTGCTCTAAACTTCCCCACAACGTTCTCCCTGAACTGTGTGCTGTCTTCCTTGCTCTCCCTGATGCTGTTTGTACATTAAGGTTCGCTAACAAACCTTTCAGGCCTCCACAGAACAGCTGGATTTATTTATACTGAGATTAAATTACACACAGGTGTTTGTTTTTTACTGACTGAAGGCAGTCAGATGGATTTTATTTAGGGCTATCAAAGTAAAGGGGGCTGAACACAAATGATACACACAGATTTATGTGCTACTTGGTGTTAATTCGACATGTACATTTCCCCAAATATATAATAAAGTTTTGGTTTCAACATGACAAAATGTAAAAGTATATAAAACATTTTTATACATGAACTTGAAGGCAATGTAATTCTTATTATACTGGAATTAAAACGGAGTAGTAACCACACTAAATACCACACTACCCATCCTAATGCTTGCTTATTATGCAAGGTTTATCACACATAAAAACATGACCTTTTTAATAAATGATAAATCGCACGCAAATTAAAATTCATGATTCTTATACTTTGAAACACGGACAACAACATTGGAACCTAATGCAGTTTATGGTATGTTCGTTTGAAATGCACATACACATCAATCCCGCCACTGTGTCCTTCTCTTCTCGCAAATCCTGCATTTCACTTGCAGAGGCATGCTCTCTGCAATCTCAGCATGTCTGTGTGTGTGTGTGTGTGTGTGTGTGTGTGTGTGTGTGTGTGTGTGTGTGTGTGTGTGTGTGTGTGTGTGTGTGTGTGTGTGTGAGAATGTTATTGACAGTCAGCAGTGGGGGGTTTGTGCTCTGTTGTGAGACACTGACAAGCTCTATTTCATGGAGCAGAGGAAGCATTTTGAAGTTCTTTAAATCCCTTTAAGGGTCCAGTCGGGGACTTAGTTTGAGACGCTTCTGCCTCTGCTGCTTAAATCTCTTGCTGGGGAAAAAAAAAAAAAAAATATTGGGATCTATAGTGTTACCCCCAACCCCTGTGTCTATAGGAGAGCGTGCATATTTCTAGCTTTGGGTCTCAGTTGACGCATCCACTTATAGACAGTCCAGCCTTCACGTTTGAGATATCCTGTTTGTTTGTTTTTCCTGAAAAAAGATGTAGTCTCCCCTGTGCTTAAACTGCTAACTGCGGCCCTTCGACCATACCCCCTCCCCACCCTCGGATGCCTTATCTTTTATTCTGAGAGAGTTGCAGCAGGGAAAGCAAACTGACAGAGTTCCAATTGTGAGGTTGTTAGACACGGCAGGGCCGCTGTGGGCTTAACTGCTGGCTGGAAAACTTCATCTCGCATCACCCAGCTCCCTCTCCTCCTCCTCCTTGTCTTTTTCATTCTTTCTTTCTTTCCCCGGCCCCTTCCTTCATCACTCTCGCCTTCCCCCGTGGTGGTCCTGCAGCTCCAATCATTCTGCTCTTATTACAAGGGAGACGCACACATACACACACATAGATAGAGTGGCTCTTTGTTCTTCCCATTACCAGAGCATGTCCTCCGCTTCCGGGGACCATCGAGTATGCTCGATTCAGCTTTTTTTATTTTTGACTTATTTTCCCTTTGCTGAAATTCTCTCCATAATGAATGTCTGTCTCGATTTCTCACCTTTCCTCTTCCTTTGCTTCTATCTTTCCCATGCAGCCGCGGGGACAAATTGGCACCCGGCTGAGCTAAATGTGCATAGTGCTGAGAGCCAGATGGCCCTGGCAGAGGGACGGAGGGAAGGACGGATGCCCCTGCGAGCGGGAGCGTCTAAGTCGTGGCATATAACACAGCAGCATAGGGGAGCTAGCTTTGGACAAAGATAATCTACTAGCGAACAGGGGTCAAAAACTGTGTGCAGACTGTGCCAAAAGCTTTGCCGGTGAGCTAAATTCAGTACCTGGATAATATAAAGGATTCAGGATAATAGAGTGAAGAGAGGATGAAAACGTCCAAAATGTCAAGATGTAGGAACGTCATAGGGAGGATAAGACAGAGAGGTGTCTTGTTCTTTAGGTGTGCCAGTCAGCTGTTCTGAGGGAGATATGTGTTAGACTCGCAGCTTGTTCTAGGTTTATGTCTCTACCATCAAACTCGATTGACTTGTGCAAATGAAATTGTGGAAGTTTCTGACTATTCATCCAAAGCTGTGCCATTTCAAGTGGTTGGATCTTGTTTCTGTGTTTTATCCAGTTTTGTAACATTAAATAAACCTCTTATCTGAAAATAATTAAATTAAATAATTAAAGTACAAAGGTAAATGATAATAGACTGTCCAAGCTGTGTGGGGCAAATAAACTTATGAATGGGTGCATTTCAGATTTAACAATAATATATATATATATATTTACTAATTCAATCCAGAAAGTTAAACTCATACATTACAAACATTTGATTCACATAGTGATATAGTTTAAGTGTTTATTTCTGTTTTTGTGTGCTGCAACCAAGCATTGTAATGAAATATTAAGTGGAAGGAATAAATGTGGTAGAAAAAGGTGAACCAGCAACCTTCAGAGGATAAGCAACAAACAAACAAAAGAAAAATAAAGATTAATAAGCAGTTTAGTTGATTTTTATATACATCCAGTTCGCCTCTAATTAAAGAAAACATATTATATGTGGTGAACTGGTGTTTTACAGTTATACATTGGCACTGTATAACTTGACTACCACAGGTAAGAAAGGATTTCCTGCCTCTCTCGGTTGTGCAGCATACAACATGGCGGGTCTTCCTAAGGATGCTATTGAGTCTGTAAGCGTCCTTCACCCACAAGCTGCTGCCCCAGCAGACAACAGCATACACGATGGCACCAGTCACCATAAACTTATACAACATGAGTCTGCATTGCCAGTAACCTCAGTCAGTAACTCAGTGATTGAGCTACTGGCTTTGCGCCATCATCTCAAAAACAAAGGCTGCAATTTGCAGTTTTGAAAAACGTTGCATGACCGTGCACACAGTATCACTCACTATCATTTTTTTTTTTTTGTAAATATCATAGACGGGGTATAATTTTGATATCTTCCTCAAACAAAACAGTTTGACTTACCTGAAGATTTTTTATTTATTTATCAAGCATCTCTTTTACCTGATTTGATGGTTAATTAGACCAAGCTCCGTTTTCCATCAGAAATTGGAAATAAATATTCAGAATTTAACTATAATGTGTAGTTTGACACATAATGCAAGCATACAGTGTTTGATTCAAGACAAAATTTGCATTCCCTAGTTTTAATGGTTAAAAATATATTCTGCAGTAATAAATGTGATATTTTGGTCAGCAAACTGATAATCATTTTAACACGTCTGATAAACGGCAAATGTTTCATCAAATGTAACTTGTTGAATGTTTGAGGCAAAATCTAAAAATATTTTAGAAAATAAGCATTTTTTTGTGATTTTGGATCACAACTTTTTACAGGTTTCAGAATAAACCGAGGAACATAAATTACAGCAGAATTACAGCTTTTAAAAAGATGTAGATGTCTTAATTATCTACCTACAAACAGAGGAGAGTAGTAACAAGTTACATTTACTCGGTTTAGTTTACTTGAGCAAATTTTTGAACAAAACTTAATTTTAGGAGTAGCTTTAGAGTAGCGCTGTACTTTTTACTTTTTCTTGAGTCATATTAATACTCAAGTATCGCTACTCTTACTTGAGTAAAATTTCTGGCTACTCTACCTGCTGCAAGTAACTTCACGAATAAAGAACATACTTGTTTTAACCAAAAATGCACCAACCTAGAGTCCTTGTTAAAGTGAAACTACTTATTTGTACACAAGCTTTGTTATTTTACAGTTATTTTCTATCTGCTGAGCTCATTCAGCCATGTGGAGGTCGAATGAAAGTACTGTACAGTACAGTACAGTAAACTGAGGCAAATATATCTTCTTAAATAACAAAATGTTACAGAGATGTAATTTTGATTTATATAGAAGGGCTATTTTGAAATATCATTAATACCCTACTTGCCAGGATTAAAGGTATAACATGAGTCCTAAAACTGGGAAAATATATATATATATATATATATATATATATATATATATATATATATATATATATATATATATATATATATATATATATATATATATAATTGCTCAATATCTAACTCTCCAGCCTGAGAAAATGGTGGTTTAAAAGTAGCAGGAAAGCCTTTTATTTTAATCTAAAATAATCTCATTTTAATCTCACTAATTAGTATGGCAAGTACAGTGTTACCATGTAAAACAATAGAATGGCAGTAACTATGTGCAATACATTCATATAAGACTCATTATTATTCCATTATAGGCCTAGGTTATACTTTACAAGATATTCATATTTTATGGACTGGCAAAAGATGTTTTGATACCCAGGGTCTATGAACTGTGGTACAAAATGGTCCGGAACGCTATCTCTGTGACTCCAGAATAAAGACACGCATAAGTTTAAAGTATGAACATCTTTAGAAGAATGTGGATACGTCAATACTTTCACATGTTCAGTAAAACCATGACCTCTGTTTGTTTCAGTGTTAGTCTCTACTCTACTCTCTCTCTCTGTGACAGAGCTTCCCGTTGACTTTCAGCTGCTCACTTCATGCTCCAATTTCCTTCAACCTTAGCTCCACTATCTGGCGCTTACATAACAAACAGCATAAGATCTGAGCTTCAGTAACAGACCAATGAGACATGGTAATTTCTCATCTGCCTGTTCCCCCTCCTCCTCTCACCTCAATATCCTCCTATCAGGGCGCACAAAGCTGTTTCAGCCACCCATGCATAAGCAATATTAGCTGTAGGCCGTACACACTTACACACATTACAAACACGCACACTCAGGCCGAGGTGGAGACGTTTGTGAAAAGCAAGTGTCTGAAGATTCCAGGGTGGTGTGCCGATGGAGCTATTGACAGTTTTTTTTTTTTAAGTCACGAAACCCAACTGTAAATAAATGCTAGTTTGAGTTTACAATAAACCTGAAGTTAAATGAAACGTCTTGTTTAAATACATAATTTCATCCCAAATAAGAAAGGCTTCATTTCTTCTTCACATTTTAGAAATCTTCTCATGGCAAGTTAAAAAGAATTAGAGCTTTTAACTATCACAATGACTGATAATTAATTTGAGTAAATTATATGGCTTAATAAATGCTTACTCTTGAAAACGCTTGTAGGTCAGAATATGCTCTTCCACCTCTAAATACTGCACAAAGAGACCTTGGATCTCCTTTCCTCAGCAGTTTAACATATATTAGCTTTGACACCCACACACACTGTAACTGCATGCACAACGCACCTTTAGTACAGTAAATATAGTGGCTAAGTGCCAGGCCTGCGAGGCTCCCTTCAGGTGGCCTTGATGAAGTAATGCAAAACACCCTGGCATATCTCAGCCGACCCAAATATTAGCAGAAGGATAGAGGTTTTAAGTTCATGTATTTATTCATTGCGGTAAACAAAAATGATCATCTTTGATACACTTTCCCCTTTATTAGACTTCCACTATACCCCAACCACTCTGGGATGTCTGGTCAGGATGACTGCAGTTCTGACAGCCTATTTAAAGTTTAAGAAAAACGAAACAAATAACTGTTTTGAGTTTGCTTGCAGGATAATTAATTTACAGTTATGAAACAGCTGAATTTTAACTACAGAAATAATTAACGTGGCCAAATAACTGGGACTGAAAAATTACTAATGATTTATATCTTTAAGTCAGACTTAATGTGTAATGTTCATGAATCGAGTGCATACCCCAATGATTAATGATTAGTAATGGGTTACTAGTAGGTTCCTGAAAAACTCGAAAATAGTACAAGACAGCATCTAAAGCATGCAAAACAACGGCTTTCTAGGTGTGCAAACACTCGTCTGTGATTTAATCTCTAAATTAATTTCAAAAGTCAATGATGAAAACTTTGTAATGTGGCGTTGGCTATCCTCAAAACTCCATCAGTAGGGTTGGAAGACTCCATTAATTTAACCCATTGAGCGTCGCTAGCTAAAATTAACTCAAATCAGGAGATGATACACAGCTATTAGTGTGTGCAAAATATTTTGGAAACCTTAGTTTATGTGTGCTTTTAATATTAAAAGTGAAGACAGAACTGCTCCAAAAATGGCTAGCCATATAAGGATCTTCTTCTTCTTGTCAGTTTTGGTGTGATTAAAGTTTGACATTGTTGGCCACTACTGGTACAGTATAGCTACAGCAGTCAGTCGTCGAATACGGCCATTCACACTGAGCCTGGTTATTCTGGTTATTCTGCAGGTTTTTTTTTTCCTGCTGAAGGTGAGTTTTCCTCTCCACTCTCGCTCCATGCATGCTCGGTCTGACCCGAAGTCAACGACAGTGCAAACGACTGTTTGCAGTCGCTACATGCGTCTCCAGAGAGTGAATGCTGCAACTCTATGACTCAAGGAAATCTGCTGGGTTTCCTTAGAGAGAAAACGGTTTAACCAATCCGTCTGTATGATTTGACTGAATTGACTTCGTGAAGTGTCTTGAGATGACGTGTTATGACCTGGTACTATATAGATAAAATTGAATTTTTCTATTCAACAGCCTTAGATATTAAAAACGCACTGTGTAAAAATGATCCGTGTAAACACATCTGAAGTTGGCAAGTGAGAGCCCAGGACTCATTGTGCAGAAGAGCTTTAAGTCATCAGTATGGCTGGAAAAGTTACAGGAAATATACCAATTTACAACAATATGTTTGATCTGGCTATGGATAACTATTAATATAGGGACTTAAACATAGATACTGCCACAGCACTGAAACTGCTCTCATAAAAATCACGACCGACATCCTGAGGGCAGGTGATTCAGCTCCACAGTCTTCCCTTCACCTCAGGTCAAGAGTCTGGGTGTCATCTTCGTTAGCACTCTCTCCTTCACCTCTCACATCAACAGCACCACCCGGTCTGCATATTTTCACTTATGCAACATTAATCACCTTTGTCCCTCTCTTTCCCCGCCCTCTGTTTTAGTTCTTATCTATAGCCTTGGCACCTCCTACATCGACTACTGTTACTTTATTCTCATTGGTCTCCCTCACAAATTGCTAAATAAACTTCAAGTGGTTCAAAATTCAGCTGCTCATATAATTACTAAAACCCCCATTTCACCATATTACCCCAGTCCGACGGCAACTCGACTGGTTAGATTCAGAATAGAAATCAAAATCTTTCTGCACACATTCAAGGCCATCCACACCTCTCTGATCTCCTTCCCGTCTCTACTCCCACCCACTCCCTTAGATCCTCCTCTTCCATTCACCTCACTGTTCCTCCTTCCCATCTCAGCACCATGGGGAGCAGAGCTTTCCCCTGCTCTGGAAGTCTTTCCCTACGGATGTCTGCCATGCTGACACTTTTAATGGGTGTTGTGTTTATCATGATTTCTTATTATTGAATGTGTACAGTGTCTTTGGGTGCTCTGAAAGGCGCTTTCATTTTACTGACTCAATGGTTCAAATGAAAATTTCAGGATTTGATTCCAGGCTTGGGCATTTATTGAGGCTGCAAGCTCAGATTTGGTTTTAGAGAAAATTATAAGGAAATAAGGTTAGGAAAGGGGAAAGTTCAACTGACAGAAAAAGAACAATGTACAAAAAACAGGAGAAATAAGAACTAAGATTAGTGCTAGATGCAGAGGCTTGTAATCAATTTGACCTGCTGTTACAGAGAGAGTTCTCCAACCCTTAACTGGTGACACCTGAGGGAAAACAGGGGTGGAAACGTTGCATGTACAGTGATCTCAAAGGCATACACTCTTTCCTACATAAACAAAAACTACTGCCTGACAATTTAAGATTCCCTACAAAGGGCTTACAGAAAACAACTATGGAAAAGCTACGGTAAAACAACGTCCCTGTGTCCATGTAGGCGTTCATCAGTGTGGAGACAGAGAGGGTGAAACTGAAACGGACATGATTGTTTTGGAAGGACATGGAGGTGTGTATCTTTATCTCAGCTCGTGTACAGTGGCAAAAATAGCCATTATTGTGTCTGACTGGAACAGGTGTCTATACACACACACACACACACACACACACACTATTGAAAAAAGTTTAATCTTGGAAGTGGAAGTTAATTTTGCACACATTTTCACACACACACATATACATATGTGTGTGTGTGTGTGAAAATACACACACATATATACATATTATATACATATTATATATATATATATATATATATATCCATCCATCCATTTTCCGAACCGCTTTATCCCTCATGGGGTCGCGGGGGTTGCTGGTGCCTATCTCCAGCGTTCACTGGGCGAGAGGCGGGGTACACCCTGGACAGGTCGCCAGTCTGTCGCAGGGCAACACAGAGATAAACAGGACAAACAACCATTCACGCACACACTCACACCTAAGGACAATTTGGAGAAGCCAATTAACCTAACAGTCATGTTTTTGGTCTGTGGGAGGAAGCCAGAGTACCCGGAGAGAACCCACGCATGCACAGGGAGAACATGCAAACTCCATGCAGAAAGACCCAGGGGTGTACTTGAACCCAGGACCTTCTTGCTGCAAGGCAACAGCGCTACCCACTGCGCTGTTGCCTTATATATATATATATATATATATATATATATATATATATATATATATATATATATATATATATATATATATATATATATATATTATTGAGCATCAATTTTTACTTTTTTATTTTCGCTTCATTTCAAAAAGCTTTGTGACACTGGCCACAGCTGAAGAACTGTGACTTGCTTTGTTTGGCCAGATGATGCTCGTCCACTCTCCGACCTGTTCACAGCTCACTCCCATATGCACGCTGCTTTACAGCACATTCCCTCTGACGGTGTCGGAACAGTTTTCTTCACACACAAAAATGAACAATGTGTTTGAGCGTCTGCAATGCCAGAATCCAAACGTAGACTTGACATGTGTATGTGTGTGTGTTCTTTAAGCCTAATTTGTCTATGGCAAGCCCATCTCCCAGAGCTAAAGTAGGAGCATTATGCACAGCAATAGGCTGACATGTTAATCTTAAACTCTATTCTCTGCAGCTAATGAACATATTCGTTCTTGCCAATCCATGAATATGGTACATGTGTGCGTGGGTGATGAAATGTCAGTGCTGTCCCATTTCTTTCACGCCGCTGAGGCAGACATAAATATGGGCACCGATGCAAGTCGCGATGGAGGTTTATGTATTTTTAAAGTTAAAACAAGGCTCAAAAATTTCAGAATTGTGAGCCTTTCGTCCTGTTTGTTTGTACGAGTTTGAGTTTGCATCTTTTTAAGGAGACACATGGACCTGACAGTTCTGGGTCAGAGTAGTCCCACTGAGTCAGGAAACCTACAGGGGACCACGCAAACACACACACACACACACACACACACATACTCGTTTATCTGCCCCGGTGGGGACAGTGGACAAAAAGGTGTCCGGTGGGGACCACCCTTTCTAAATGAGATACAGACATGGTTCCAAGTCCCAAAATTTTTTTTTGATTTTAGATTTTCATATATCGCTTAAAATATTAACATTTCACATTTTAAATTTTTCACTTATTGCATATGAAATTTACTAACACAATGGGGACTTAAGAAGTGGGTTGGTACCAGGTGCCGCCCATAGGGGGGGACAAAACGGTCTGTTGTCCCGGGCCCAGAGTGAGTGAGTGAGTAAGTGAGTGAGAGAACCTACAACCTACAACATTCTCTCCTACAGACTTCTGGAATTGACAGCCTACAACAAAAATTGATGGAGACAAAAATAAAAAAAACAAAGCACTACTGAAGCGGCTGCTGGATGTAACACTCTTCTTAGCCTTCAGGAATATGCCATTCAGAGGCAGCGCAAATACACTAGATGAGCCAGACAATGGAAATTTTCTTGCCATAATTGAGCTGTTAGCAAAGTATGATGTTATTTACTGTGGGAAAGGAACATGAGGTTACAAAAACAGTCTTTGCTTACTTTGTTCAATTTTGCAAAACTGTAGTAGCTACTAACAGTACACACAATTAAACTACCCAGTGTAAAAACACCATAGGCTGAGTGATACAAACAAGCTACACAAATGTTGAATGAAAAGTCTGTCATTTATTTTTAACAGCAGGCAACATTACTGATATACAGAAATGTTAATAATTAATGTAAAGATCAGTAACTGCTACAATTGGAACCCATTAATGTAAAATATTTTCAATATTTGAATGAATTCAATTCCAGTCGTCACACCCCCCTGCCCTGCATGTTTTAGATGTGTCCCTCCTCCACCACACCTGATTCAAATGAGTGTCTCGTTATCAGGCCTCTGCAGAGCTTGATGCCGAGCTGATCATTTAAATCAGGTGTGGTGAAGGAGGGACACATCTAAAACATGCAGGGCAGGGGGGTGCGAGGACTGGAATTGAGAAGCCCTGGTGTAGAGTAATTATGACTCAGAATATGAGCAATATGTGAGGGTTAAACAAACTTTTTAAAACATTTGCTAATCCATGAATTGAAGAAGCATAACAGTACAAAAAAATTTCTGTTATGTATGAAATAAATTGCATAAAATAAAGTGCAATCTGAGCAAATCACTGCTCTCTAACAGCAGAACTTCAAAAGCTGACCTCTGAGGTTCAGCTAATCAACAGATCAAATGGTGAGAGCTGCATTAACAGTTGCTCTTTCAAACACAAAACAAGAGCTTGCAGTTACCTCGTAGACCGCCGCTTCCAGGTGTCTATGCGGTTTTTCACATAGTATTTCACAGCATCCCAGGTCCTACCTTTCAGTGCATCTGGGAATGCATGGATACATTCAAGACACTGTGCTTTCCCAGGAACCTTGCCAGTCTTAATGTTGTGCATTAGCTTTTGTTCCACAGCGTGGACTTCTGCTTTGCTCCACATCTTCCTCTTCTTTCTTGATGAATCTATGAAAAATAAAATAAGATGAAATAAAGGTTCGTAGGGGTGATTACTATAGATGTGTGTGTGTGTGCACTATAGACAGTCCAGAGGCTGCACTGCCACTGTTGATGGATTGAGCCAGTTTTCAACTGGAACTGGTTCTCAATTCTTATCCCTAATTTTGATGCAAACAGTAAGTGAACATAAAAAAGGCAGCATGAGTTGTTCAATCCTTATAAGCCTATTATTGCAAATTCTATAAGAAAAATAAATTGTCAATTATCGTAAATCAGTAAATTGTCAACAGTTTTTCCTGTCTGTAAGCACTGTGATAAAATAATGCCTTATTTTAGTTTATTTTTAATCTGGAGGAGAGTTCATTAGAACAACGGTCTGTGGCGAGATCCTAAAGGAGAGAAACCATTCAGTTGAGTTTGTTGCAAACATCTGACCGGTGGCGACCGGTTAATGCGGGGTGCTGAGGCGCCGCCCCTCCAAATAGCTGGACAAAATTTACTTAAAGTACTTCTTGATTCTAAAATCGACCAACTCGGAAAAACTTATTTCCAGAAAATGGGGCATTAAGATCGGGATTGCGCTGGTAAAGATATTTTTTTTTTAACTCAAAAGTGCCCCTTGGCAACCGCTAGGCGGAAAATCCACATCTGGGTCACGTGGTACGATGACGTAGTTCGTTGACTTAGCTCCGGCTAAGCTACAGAGAGTGCAATGGAGACACAACGACAAGTTCACATGTGGATTCACAAAGTGATGATTTTAACATGAAATACAGCGCAAGCTTCTGTTACAATTCGGCTATATAATAATAAAACATTTTAGGAGATTAAACGAAATGGGCTGGAATCAGGTTTTATAATCGCGGTTCAGATGTAAACACGGAAACAACTCGTCAAAGCCCGACTGCCTGGCATCGTTTATCACGGCCGCTGAAATTCGCCAAAACAGCACATAAAAGAAAAGGATCTTTATCAGAACAAACCACAGTGTCTCAGCATTATTTGTTCCCGGAATTTTACATTGATAATCTAGACGTAAGACCGGACGCGCATTTATTAGTTGCGCCGCGGCGCTTATATTCTCCGGATCGGGGGAGCAGCAGGATGGCAGCAGCGTAGCAGAGCGGCAGAGAGAATACTTGGAGCGCCGGAGTAGCAGACCGATAGACCCACAACCCGAAGGGCTGATATCCCCACCGCGGATTTAAACATCTCGGGGTTTTGCGGGGTAGCATGGCTGTGCTGAGAGGAGGTGTGGCTAACGCGTCGCTCCAAAGCAGGTTGCTATGGTGACAGCCAGATTTCTGCACTCCCACGGTGTGAGGAGTGAGGAAGAGGAGCTGCAGCGTTAGTAAACCCAGGCTGAGAGCTTCTCTGGGCTCAGGTTGCTCAGAGATTGTCTCGGCTGGAGTGGGACAGACACTCCACTCAGGACTCGTGAGGCAGCGCTGCGTCTGAGGCTAAAGCTTAGAGGCTACCGGCTACTGGGCGGTTCCATTGAGCGAGGACTTTCTCTCCTCCGGGACTCTTCGGGTTCTGAAATGTGTGTAAGGAGACGTTCTCCTTGTTGGTATCTGAACAACCATAAACAACACACATTTTAAACATGTTTTATCCGTCTATTTTAATTTGAGAAAAGCGAGTTTTGCAAACAGGAAGTAACGTGTTGCCATGTAAACAGATCAACGCTTGTCAACGAACTACGTCATCGGTCACGTGACACGCGGCGAAAATTTTTTAAGGAGGCTTGAGATAAAAAGCCTGAAAAATACAATTTGTCATCGAAATTTTTAATTTTTTTTACTCAGGTCATATTGATATATGAACTTTATAATATATAGCAACTTGTATGATCTCAGAATCAAGAAGTACTTTAATCATATTAAACATAAATGATTTAGAAAATGCAAAATAATTATGAAATAAAAAGTATTTGTTTGCAAGATGCTCCTGTTAGTCTCTCCGCACCTGTCAGCATTCATTATAAATCAATTCCAAATGGTATTTTACTAATGTATATGTACTTCCTGTGTGCGGTGCGCCGGCCTAATGAGTCAACATAAGCCCTCAAACTTTGACAAGCACATGACCCGAAGCTGCTCTCTCATTGGCTTCCGTCAGTTTTCCCACAGGGCGCAGCTCTTCAGTGTTTTGAGAGCATACGAGACTCAATACGTGTATCAAGTGGATTGTTACATACACTGAAACAGGTTATTGGTCAAATACCTTTTCTTGGCTGTGATGAGGTATCAGACTCAGGGTCCTCCTCTCTAGATGTCCTCTTGGTGGGTTTCATCTTCTTCACACGTCTTGACTCGTCTTGAAAACAGAGATTCAATGATAGAAAAGTTAACTTAAAGCACTGCATCTTTGAAGACTTTAAAGAAAGCACATTTTCAAATACGTTTTCAAAATTTAAGTTTTTTCTCCAGGTATGATGAGGATATTGATTTGTGTATCTTGCATCAAATTACATATAAACACATAAAATTACAGAAACTTTCCCTGGTGCAGACATTGAAGACAGAAAGTTGTGGTAAAAGTTAAATAGACAAGTTAGAGCACAGCTTAAAAACCAATAAATGACAAAGTAAAGTACTCCAATATTAAAAGAAATTTATAATAAAAAATTCTGAATTGTGTATCAAGTGGATTATTACACCCACTGAAACAGGTTATTGGTCAAATACCTTTTCTTGGCTGTGATGAGGTACCAGACTCAGGGTCCTCCTCTCTAGGTGTCCCCTTGGTGGGTTTCATCTTCTTCACAGGTCTTGACTCATCTTGAAAACAGTGATTCAATGGCTGTGATGAGGTATCAGAGTCATGGTCCTCCTCTGTCCAGTTCCTTGATCTACCTGTAGGCAAACAGATTGACAGAATGATGTTTTGAAAAGAGTGCCGTGGGGAATCCCACAGCATTCATCTATATAACGGGTGGTGATGGTAACAGTTACAAAAAAGCCTATAAAACTACCCTTCATACTGCTTGTCCGCTGCAATCCAAGTGTCTCGAAACCATGACATACACAGTTGACTTCAAACATAATTCAGTATATTTTTGTAGCCTAAATATTAACTGTAGCCTGTTCGCCTGTAGAGTATTAAAAAACTAGAGGATTTCTCATCAGCTTGAGGGTGTATAGATAATGATTGAATATTGACTTGGGATGAACTATTCCGTTAAAATACCTCTGGTTAGCTGTGATGAAGCATCAGACTCCTGGTCCTCCTCTGTAGGTGTCCTGTGAACGGGTCTAGTCATTTTCACTGGTCTTAGACCTTCAAGGAAAAACATAAAGATGCAATGTTAGAAAAGCTCACTTGAAGCACTGAATATACTAAATCATCCTCTCCATGAACTATGAGAGCACAAGCCATGGCAACATTGACCTGTTTTGTTTTTAACTATATAGCAGGGTTGATAACCCACCCAAAGACGCTAAAGCTGACAGAGATTAGACTTCAGACCCCCATTAGATAAAAGCTTTAGATGTTTTACATACATAAAGTTTATTAAACCCATGACAAAATAGTTCTGCAAAACATTCTGTAATTGGGTTATGGTGTGAACAAGTGAAAAAAATGAATCCCCTTCTTGCTGTGAACACCCAGGAACCCCTGGGAGTGCCCAGACCCCACTTCGAGAACCACTGGTTCAGTGAATGTACCTGATGAGTTAGAGGATAGACTCGACATCACATCTTCATCTTCACTTCCAGATAGAGAGCTCATTTACATCTCAAAAAACTGCAATTTTTTTCACAGAAAACTTCAGATGGTTATTCAGACTTACACTGATGGGTTTGTTTACATCAAACAAGTTAGTCTGAAGCTCAGTGCATTTACAGTTAGTCTGAAGAAGAGTGCATTTACAGTTAGTCTAAAGCTCAGTGCATTTACAATTAGTCTGAAGCTCAGTGCATTTACAATTAGTCTGAAGAAGAGTGCATTTACAGTTAATCTGAAGAAGAGTGCATTTACAGTTAGTCTAAAGCTCAGTGCATTTACAGTTAGTCTGAAGCTCAGTGCATTTACAGTTAGTCTGAAGAAGAGTGCATTTACAGTTAGTCTAAAGCTCAGTGCATTTACAATTAGTCTGAAGCTCAGTGCATTTACAGTTAGTCTGAAGAAGAGTGCATTTACAGTTAATCTGAAGAAGAGTGCATTTACAGTTAGTCTGAAGCTCAGTGCATTTACAGTTAATCTGAAGAAGAGTGCATTTACAGTTAGTCTAAAGCTCAGTGCATTTACAATTAGTCTGAAGCTCAGTGCATTTACAGTTAGTCTAAAGCTCAGTGCATTTACAATTAGTCTGAAGCTCAGTGCATTTACAGTTAGTCTGAAGAAGAGTGCATTTACAGTTAATCTGAAGAAGAGTGCATTTACAGTTAGTCTAAAGCTCAGTGCATTTACAATTAGTCTGAAGATCAGTGCATTTACAGTTAGTCTGAAGAAGAGTGCATTTACAGTTAATCTGAAGAAGAGTGCATTTACAGTTAGTCTGAAGCTCAGTGCATTTACAGTTAGTCTGAAGATCAGTGCATTTACAGTTAGTCTGAAGCTCAGTGCATTTACAGTTAGTCTGAAGATCAGTGCATTTACAGTTAGTCTAAAGCTCAGTGTATTTACAGTTAGTCTGAAGCTCAGTGCATTTACAGTTAGTCTGAAGATCAGTGTATTTACAGTTAGTCTGAAGCTCAGTGCATTTACAGTTAGTCTGAAGATCAGTGCATTTACAGTTAGTCTGAAGATCAGTGCATTTACAGTTAGTCTGAAACTCAGTGTATTTACAGTTAATCTGAAACTCAGTGCATTTAGAGTTAATCTGAAGCTCAGTACATTTACAGTTAGTCTGAAGCGCTCCTGTACCTTAATTCAACCATGTAATATGAACTCAGAGGCACAATGTTTTTGTAGCATACTGGTAAGTATTTTCTCAATAATGGCTGAATATTTATATGATATGGAAGATGACTTTGAATACAGTGGTCAGCCATGTGACTGAAACGTGATTGCTACTTTTAATAAGCATGTCTGCTTCTTTGAAGTAAACAAACCCATCAGTGTAACATTGAATAGCCATCTGAAGTTGTTTGTGCAAAGAAATTGTAGTTTTCTGAGATGTAATTAGCTTAAACAGAAGATCCATCCGCTCACATTAAAGCTGCAGTGGCGGTGCAAGGACAGAGGGAACTACTGCATAATAGGAGCATTTCAAAAAAATCTTCAGATTCATTCTTTTAAACCTTGAATAAAACAAGGCTATTTGTTATATTTTATTGTTGTATGCTAACTAAGGTCGTAAAGTTTGTGACGAGTTCATTCTGCTGAATATTTTTAATAAATATAATAGCCTACATTTGTTGGATAATAGCATTTGTGTTTTTGTTATATTACTGTTTAAAGAGTATTAAATTGCTATTTAAAATATGACTTGTAGGTATTGGAATATTTGCAGGCCTCCATCTCACCTCACGCTTCTTATTCTTCGAAATGAGCAGGTCCATGTCTATCAGCTGGTTTATGTTAATGGTGGTAGTGGTCGTCTCCTCTGGGGGTAAATCCACCTTGAGCTGCTGAGACTTTTGGTGGTTCAAAGCTCCTATCTAGATGAAAGAGTGGAAGAGGAAAGGAGGCAAGGAGATGAGACAAGGAGAAACTTATATATAACATATAACATAACAGAATCAACACTTGGGAACAGCAAAAGACTTTTGAAGAATAATTTGTCCTGTGTGATCTTTTAGTGTTTACTCTATATGCTTTCAAAAGTGGCACAGTGCTGCAGCTGATAATGCCACTGCTTTATCAGTGGCATTTATGTTATGCTTACATGAGTAAGCATAACAAACACAAACTACTGTTTAAAAAAGCTACAGGTCTTTAAACTGGTTAACAGCTCTGTGGTAAAATGCATCCTCTCTTGCTGCTGCTCAGACTCACTGCTGCTTTTAGAGGAGGTGCAGGCTGCAGTCAGCCTCATAAAAAAACTTATTTTAATATATTTAGCTAATTAGACTCAATTGCTACATACAGTAAATGTCTGCTTTGAGTCTGTTCATAACAGTTCATTATCAGTATAATAAGCTCTGTATTGTTTGAAAAACTTCATCTCAATGACAGATTTTGTTGCCAATGACAGCAAGGAGCTCTACTCGACTTGATAACGTGAAACCTAAAGTCTGTTTCATCCTGTCGGCCTGTTGTATGTGTGGAGCTCAGCCTCACCTTCCACAGACAGAGCAGAGGAGAGAGACAGAGCTCGCTGCAAAACTCCCATTTTAGTTTGCATAGAATAATTTTTAATAGCATATGCAGTCAAAACTGTCGCACTGTAACGTTACAGCCCTGAATAAATGGTGCAAACTGGAGCAAGTCCCAAAAAAATAATTACATGAATAATTACATTGGAAATTAGGTTGTTGCTTGTAAACAGAGGCCTTAGGAAAGGAGGCTATATTTAAGAGGTACAGTCCGATAAAATACCTGTAGTTTACCGTATTAGCCGACAGCAACACCAGCCTGCAACACCAGTGTGTTAGCAGGGTTAGCTAACCCTGCTAACACACTAGCGTTAGCAGGGTTAGCTAACGCTAACTGGCTTATGCTAACTACTCTGTTAAGAGAAATATCACTGTTTATCATAACTTATCGAGTAATATCACTGTTAATCGTAACCTATCGTTTAAAAATCATGCCAGATTAAATCAAAAATAAGAGAATTTAAAACTTACCAGCTGCTGGTGTCGAGTCGGACAGCTCCCGCTTCTTGAAACTCCTGTAACTCTCTGCTGCTGCTGCGGTCCCGTCGCGCCGTGTGGAGGGGAGAGCAGGAGGGAGGGGGCGGGAGCGGGAGCGGGAGGGGGGGAGGGGCTCACCGTGCACCTGCAGAGCTGCAGCTGGCAGGGCGTTGCTCTGCAGAGGGCGGCCCCTTTGAAGCTGATGGGCCATTAACTGAGGCTCGGCAGAGGACCACACAATATTTCTCCACTTCTCAGCTCACAGGGGAGATTTACAGACTAGTGCTGCAAATAACTAATGTTTTATATTTAACACTAAACTGCAAACTAGAAAATTATTAACATTAAAGTCTCTCTCCTTAACCAAAGTTTCACTATACTAGTGGTGGACACTAACTAAGTACTTTAGCCCACTTTACTAGTATTTTTATTTTATGCAACTTTAAACTTACAATCCACTACATTTCAGAGGGAAATACTGTACTTTCTAAACCTTTACTTTTTATTGACCTAAATAATCTAGATGCAGTATAATTACTACTTTGGCTGTACTAGATATTTGATATATTCAGTAGATTGAATATATCAAATACCTAGTATCCTCAAGTTGTTGACTAAATTAATAGTAACCTATAATTAAAAGTATTTTCCCATTTCATGGACACAAGCCATTCCTGGCCTAGTTTCAGAGAGCACTTTGGAGGCCCAGTATATAATGTGAAGCTTTTTGTTAATTTGTTTGTTTGTTTGTTTTTAGTGGTAATAGTGACAAAAATTAGTAACCCTCAGACAATACTGCTGACAACCTCGGGCATATGTTTGGAGGAAGGCCTGAAGAATGTTGGTTAGGGTTGGGTTCAAATGCAGCGCTTTAAAAAGAGCACTATGAGGGGCACAGGCTCTTGGGGGCTCTGAGTATTCAAAAAAACTCCTTAAAAACCAAAAAGGGCTCATGAAAACCCAATTAAAAGAATGCACAACAGACAACACTACATAAAGAAGCCTAATGTACAATATCAGCATTTGACTTACCTATTACCAAAGCTAAAAAAATATGTTACAGTTTTTATCATACAGAATGAAGACTTTTAACAACTGAATTGCAGATATGCTCATACACTGTCAACTCACAATCTAACTCATACCTTTAGATTAAAAGTTTTAACAAATTTAAGACCTCACATCTTGTCTCTGTCGTGCTGCTGCATTGCTGCTCTAACACATACAAAATGGCTTCAGTTATGCACATGTGTAAGCTACAGCTACAGCAAGTATAGAGATGGCCCATTTTAAAATTAAACAGGAAAAGTCCACTTATTGTTCCCTATGCAGTAGTATTTGTGCAGAACACTAGTGGGTTGTTCCATTACAGCTGATAACCTAATCATAACCTAACCCAAACCTTATAGCACTGTGGAAATAATTAAATAATTATTGAAAATGTATCTGCAAATCAACTGCAATGAACCGTGCTCTCCGTCAACACTGTGATAATAAGAAACAACAGCAATTGATAAGCTTAGAACTCAGGAAGACAGTGAAAAGAGTTTGGAGACAGCTAAATTAGCTTTGATAATACTGTGTGAGCATGACAGAGGGGCCTACGTTCTCTGACTGTGTAAGGATGCTTAATTTGTTAACAGAAAAGTGCTGATGTTAGCTGTTAGCTGTTAGCCGCTAACACTGACAATGACATACTGATAAAAGATAAATGCTAGCCGTTTTCCACTACAGTGATCTCTGGCTGCTGTACTGGTACTGGAACCCAGTGGTTATCTAGCAAGTCTGTTATTCAGTGTCAAAAGCCACACTCTTTAAGAGTCACAACAGTAAGCTCTGCTTTACGTCTGCAGAGCAGCGACCTCAGAGCAGGAAAGTTCATGGGTTAGCACTAGAATAATGCTGAGAGGGGAGAAGACATGGCCAAGCTGTAGCCAGTCTCTACTAGCCATCTTTCACATCAAGTCACCACTTCTTACACTGTTTTCCTGCTAGTGTGGGTGGACCAGAGCCAGGCAGAGACCGCTGTGTCCCAGGACAGGAAAACATTTTCTTTCTATCGAGCTCTATAGTATTTTTTGGGGGGTATGCAAATTTTGTTTCCTTTGCTGGCACTGTATTTAATTCTCCTGGACTGAGAAATACCAAATTGCTGCTCTGAGTATTCAAAAAAACTCCTTAAAAACCAAAAAGGGCTCATGAAAACCCCATTAAAAGAATGCACAACAGACAACACTACACAAAGAAACCTAATGTACAATATCAGCATTAGACTTACCTATTACAAAAGCTAAAAAAATATGTTACAGTTTTTATCATACAGAATGAAGACTTTTAACAACTGAATTGCAGATATGCTCATACACTGTCAACTCACAATCTAACTCATACCCTTAGATTAAAAGTTTTAACAAATTTAAGACCTCACATCTTGTCTCTGTCGTGCTGCTGCATTGCTGCTCTAACACATACAAAATGGCTTCAGTTATGCACATGTGTAAGCTACAGCTACAGCAAGTATAGAGATGGCCCATTTTAAAATTAAACAGGAAAAGTCCACTTATTGTTCCCTATGCAGTAGTATTTGTGCAGAACACTAGTGGGTTGTTCCATTACAGCTGATAACCTAATCATAACCTAACCCAAACCTTATAGCACTGTGGAAATAATTAAATAATTATTGAAAATGTATCTGCAAATCAACTGCAATGAACCGTGCTCTCCGTCAACACTGTGATAATAAGAAACAACAGCAATTGATAAGCTTAGAACTCAGGAAGACAGTGAAAAGAGTTTGGAGACAGCTAAATTAGCTTTGATAATACTGTGTGAGCATGACAGAGGGGCCTACAGTTCTCTGACTGTGTAAGGATGCTTAATTTGTTAACAGAAAAGTGCTGATGTTAGCTGTTAGCTGCTAGCTGTTAGCCGCTAACACTGACAATGACATACTGATAAAAGATAAATGCTAGCCGTTTTCCACTACAGTGATCTCTGGCTGCTGTGCTGGTACTGGAACCCAGTGGTTATCTAGCAAGTCTGTTATTCAGTGTCAAAAGCCACACTCTTTAAGAGTCACAACAGTAAGCTCTGCTTTACGTCTGCAGAGCAGCGACCTCAGAGCAGGAAAGTTCATGGGTTAGCACTAGGATAATGCTGAGAGGGGAGAAGACATGGCCAAGCTGTAGCCAGTCTCTACTAGTCATCTTTCACATCAAGTCACCACTTCTTACACTGTTTTCCTGCTAGTGTGGGTGGACCAGAGCCAGGCAGAGACCGCTGTGTCCCAGGACAGGAAAACATTTTCTTTCTATCGAGCTCTATAGTATTTTTTGGGGGGTATGCAAATTTTGTTTCCTTTACTGGCACTTTATTTAATTCTCCTGGACTAAGAAATACCAAATTGCGGCTCTGACTATTCAAAAAAAAACTCCTTAAAAACCAAAAAGGGCTCATGAAAACCCCATTAAAAGAATGCACAACCGACAACACTACATAAAGAAGCCTAATGTACAATATCAGAAAAAAGCTAAAAAAAATATGTTAGTTTTTATCATACAGAATGAAAACTTTTAACAACTTAATTGCAGATATGCTCATACACTGTCAACTCACAATCTAACTCATACCCTTAGATTAAAACCACAATTTGTGATGAGGATTGACTGTTCATCAAAAGGATTGATTTACTTTTGATAAACACTGAAAAGAGACTGATTGAAAACAGACATTACACAAGATTTTGAGTTGTTATATTTCATTTATATTGTTGGCATCTATTTGTGTTGCTGGAATAAGTCTATTTTATTATTTTATTTTTATTTTTTTTAGTGCTTGTGTCACTACAATGAAATAACATATTTTGAGTTAAACAAACAGACACTGATTTAAAGGGAAGGTATGTTCCAGTCCATAAAATCTTTTATTTTATTGGCCTTAGGTAGGCCATTACTGCCAGACCCAGAATAAATTCCTGCTGATTACATTTGAATCTGATTTCATCTTTGTTTCTTGTTATTGAAAGAGGGACAAATTGATACTTGGTTACAGTACAGTGAAACATAATTTGAGTAGCTTAGTATGTGGATGTAGCTGATGTATTTAAGTGTGTTGCAAAAAATGATGCTTTTTGCAGAGTCTGGCAACCTACATTTATACATGAGAGTACTCGCATATATGTTTACTTTTAACACAGTTGAACAGGTCATAGTTATGTTTCTCCCACAACTGAGTAATTTCTTCTGAACCACTTCACTAGTGCTTACTAGTACAGTCAAAAGAAGTGTTTATCCCATTCAACAGTTCTTTTGACTGTACTGAATCACTAGAATCCGTTCATTAAAAAGATTCATTCAAAAACTGCATTCACCGGCTCATTTAGTGCTTAGCAGGAGCCCTGACTGCATAGTGCATAATTCTCTAACTCCCTGAACTGGTAAACAGCAAAATGTTGCGTCATTCATTTCATGATTCAGCCCTGATTGAGGTTCACATTCACTCTTTAACAAGCTCACCGTGAGTACTGAAGGACGGTGCATTCATGGACCATAGTATATGGTCACTGGCGGGAGACACAGTGCTACTTTGAGTGGTATACATGTATTGCACGGGAGTCCTCAGCTCTGTACACTCACTGAACACGTTACATGGATGTTGGCAAGTTGACACAGCACTAATTTTAGCAGTAGGCTACAGTTACAAAACTTGAATCAAGTCCTTTGCTCTGAGTGGCAGTTCTCTCTGTGTACAGTACGCAAGTGAGCGTAAGTTCACTGAACAAGTCAGCGCTGACTGGTGGTGCGTTCACTGTTTCACAACTGCGTTTCACAACTGAAAAACAGCACAAAATGATTAAATTAAGATAACCACAAGATCTATAATTATCTAAATGCACAAATGTTAAACTTTTAGGGGCTAAACCCACCACCCAATACCTCACAAACTCTGCACAAAGAAAAGAGAACTGTATTGAGCATACAAAATTCAACAAATAAAAAACAATGTGAACTCGATTAAATTCTCATGAGATATGAGACCGAAAATGTAATAATCAGGTAACAAAAAGTGTATAAGAGGATAATAAACACATTCTAATGACAAAAATGGCATTCAGTCGCATAAAAAGTGCTGGTGGGGCCTGTATGAAAAAAAAACAGTACTGGTGGGGACTTAGTTCACACACTGTAATACCAGGTTTGGCCTTTGGTAGCGCTCTAGAGCACACACACAATTTCAGAAAATGAGCCTGCTGGGGACTTTGTGTACACACTGCTATACCAGGGTTGACCTCTGGGGTTGCTATAGAGCAAACACAAAGTCACAAAAAACAGCCTGCTGGGGACTTCTCAGGAAACTTCACCAGCCATATTAGAAAGTCATTTTCTATTCACTGGAGTGGTTCGCACCGTGGGGACCATGGTTTTGGTCCCCATGGTGTTTTTGGTCCCCATGGTGTTGGTGTGTATTCATGCCAATGTCCCCACCAGGATAGATAAACGAAAGCACACACACACACACACACACACACACACACACACACACACACACACACACACACACACACACACACTGCCTTGATTAAAGTGCAAAGTGAGGACTGTGCCTTGACTTCCATAGACTTCCATTCTTCAAGCCTTTCAATGGCATTACCCTGACCCTACGCCTTACCTTTACCAGTTTATACCTAAACCGAACTCAAACCTAAATCTAATGGACACCTCAGTGCTAAACCTAACCCCTTACCCAAAAAAGTTCCTCGTTTTACATCAAAGTCCTCACTTTACTAGTAAAATGAGCAAATTCATAAGGTGAAGGCGCATTAGGGCGCATTATTCATAAGGTGAAAACAAGATGTCTGATTGGCAAAAACAAATAAAGCAGCTCTTAGAACAGGCTTTACTGCTATGCTAAAAAATGCATGCAGCACCTGAAATGACAGAAAAGGCATATAAAACAAAAAAAAAGCATGCAGTCACTGCTTACTCAAGGGCAACATACCAGTGGCGACCAAAGCAAACCAAAACCTGTGATATTCTGTTGACCTGAGGATAAAAATACACAAGCAACCCCCATGTGGAGAGAAGTTAGCCTAATTTCCACAGACAGAATAGGATGCGGGGGGTCAGGAGCCTCACCAGCACGCTCTAATATATTCATCACACCTAAACTTGAGACATCAGCTACAGTATGTGTTTTTTCGACACTTCCCACTCATCATTATAAACTGCACCCTGCTCTTTGCACAGTAATGCATCGAAAACAGGCAATCCTCATTCCATCCGCCGAGCCGAGTTAAACTGAGAGGAAATCGATTCCAACGGAGATTTTCCTCATTTTTCTCTATCATTTCACCCCCTGTCCATAGCATCATCTCTTGGTTCCGTGTGTGTGTGGGAGGGGGGGCTCGACCACTCGGATGCTTAGCATGCCGGGATGCATAAGTGTGTAGTGTGGTGGAAGAACAAAAGCAAGAGCATTCATTCATTTGCATCCTGTATTTGATCTCTTATACAAGGGAGACCTTGCCAAGATACACTATACAGCCATAAATATTGTTTTACCTCAACACCCAAGAGCTCTAATAATATCCTATTTTTAATAGAAAGGCTTTATTATTGGGTTTTAGTTTCATCTTCAGGGGAGTCTTTTCACAAGCTGTAGGAATGTAATTATGGGAATACTCAACTCTTTAAAGAAAACCCTCCCCCAAACTGACTTTTTTTTTTTGCTAATAAACTGTTAGCATGGTTGTCTTATCATGTTGTCTACATGTCCTGGTCATTATTTTGACAAATTACTGCATATTTGTTGTAATACTACTCTTGTGTCTAAAACCATATGGGTGGCGCCCTCTTAAGGTTTAACAAGTGTCTTGCATTGAATTTCGAATCAATGTTGCTATTGGTTCAAAACATATTGTGACATCACCCAGAGAAACTGAATTCGGTAGCTCTGCTGCTGAGGGGTATAGATGCGTCTCTGTGTCGTACATTCCTCCTCAGCAAGTTGGAGTCGAAATAGTTAGCTTTGCGATCTTTCTATTGATTTTCTGGTTGCCGATTTATATAGTGCTTTGTACTCTTGTTTGTAAGGATGGGCAGAAAGTGTAGTGTAGTGGGTTGCCTTAGTTCTGCAGTCCCCATCCTGTCCTCCAATGCCTCGGCAGCACCTGCTTCAGGCATCACTGAGTCAGCGCCTTGAGCCAGCGGCTCAACCTGATAAGGCTCAGACCAGCCAGCGTCCCTGAACCTCCGGTGACGAGAGGGTGAGAAATCCTCCACCTCAAAAGACTGTTCCATGGGTGTTCCACTTTCCCTCGTTCTGACCATTTTTTAAACACATTTTTCAACATCTATCTAGGGTTGAAGTTATGCCTTTACATTAGAGTAAGTTACCCTTTAAAGAGAATATTCCTGAGGTTAGACTCTGGCGCTGGACAAGATGGCCTGGTTTGTAGCCTTTGCTATAATTCCTCACAACAGAGCTCCATCATGTTGAGGTCAGGGCCTGGTGCAGGCCAGCAAAGTTCCTCCACACCAAGCTTGTCCATCCATGTCATTATGGCCCCTTGCTTTATGTGTAAAGGAAGGGGCCATCCCTAGTGTCCCAGCCTAATCTGGAAAACAAAATTGTTCAGAATCTTTTCGTGTGCTGATAAATCAGTTCCAGCCCAGGAAACCAGGTCCAGCCCAGGAAAAAAATGCTTTGCTTTGCACTTGCAATGCAGGCTTTGAATGTTACACTCATGATAGGTTGCCTTGGCTGCAGACCAAGGAAACACTGTTCTTGAGCTAATCCAGAGTCCACTTGAGATGCGGAGGACTTTATGTACTGACTCTACAGGCAGTTGGCAATTTGTGATTAATGTGACGTCTTTCGTCACTCTGTGGCCTGGTTGCTGTTTTTCCCAATTGCATCCACTTTGCCTATACCTCTAACAGTTGAAGCTGGATTATTTAGAACCAAATACATTTTACGCACTGACTTCTTGCATGGCACCAGCCCCATAGGTGCCATCCTGTCATCGTACCATGCTTGAATTCACGGAGTTCCTGAGAGTGATCCAGTATGTATATGCATGTCATACACACACACACACACATATATATAATTATATATATATATATATATATATATAATTATATTATATGTTTTATATTATATTATATATATTATATTATATATACATATATGTATGTATGTATAGATAGATAGATAGATAGATAGATAGATAGATAGATAGATAGATAGATAGATAGATAGATAGATAGATAGATAGATAGATAGATAGATAGATAGATAATTATTATTATTAATAATATATATATTTTTACACATGTGCCAGTTATTGGAAAACACAAAATTTTAAAATGAGAATGAGTGTCCTAATACTTTTGGCAACATAGTAGAGTTACAAAGATCGCAGAACAGAGTAGCAAATTACACAAAGACAACATACCCAGAAACACTTGCACACAGTTGATTTCTGCTTCTGTTAGGGATGAAAAGTAAGAAGGATTTTTACCCTGAGTTGCTTTGTGTGTGTATGCATCATAGTGAAGAGCTGACCTTAGAATGCTCTGTTGTAGGTTAATATTTTGTAAAGAAAACATTCATCCATTTTCAACATGCTTATCCCTATTGGGGTTGCGAGGGGTGTTGGTGCCTATCTCCAGCTGTCAGTGGGCGAGAGGTGGGGTACACCCTGGACAGGTGGCCAGTCCATCGCAGGGCAACACAGAGACAGACAGAACAAACAACCATTAACACACACTCACACCTAAGGAGAATTTAGAGACGCCAATTAACCTAACAGTCATGTTTTTGGACTGTGGGAGGAAGAAGGAGTACCCGGAGAGAACCCACGCATGCACAGGGAGAACATGCAAACTCCATGCAGAAAGACCCAGGGCAAGGGTTGGAATTGACTGTAATGCAAGGCAACAGCGCTACCCACTGCGCCACTGTGCATCCCAAAAAGAAAACAAAAATAAGCAAATATTTTAACCTTGTGGGATGCTGTTATGGACTTACAGTCTGAGGTAAAACCATCAGTCTGAACTGTCTGGGTTACACCTACGAGATAATTTGCAAATCATCCAATCAAGAGATTCAATTAAAATCCAGTGATCAACAGTGCCCAAATCTTTAGCGCATTGCTTGACATCAAGAGCGTTGTCATTGAAGACTTCCATAGCAGCTATCTTATTATGAAAACCTGAGTGATATAGAGAGATAATCGAGTTTGCAGCAGAATAGTCTTTCACTTCTTCACTGAGCCTGTACAGATCAGTCATAACGTCCCTGTAGATCTGCGAGTGCATAACTAATACTTGTATTATTGCAGCAATAAAAAAAAACATGTGGGATTAGAAGACAAGCATGACAGTTCACATCAAAAGCTACACATGCACAGAGATGTGTGTGGAAGCAAGCAGCCCAGGGCCATGTGCTCTAACAAGCAGCCATGTTTCCTCCACAAGAGGCAGCAGCCGGCCTCTCGGTTAGCATGGTTTTTTTCTCCCTGCTCCCTTTTCCTCGCACACAGATGAATACACAGCCCGCTGTGACATCATGCATCACGTTTAGACCAGAGGGTCGGAGGGTAACGCCGCTTTATGCGCTTAGCATTTATCGTCATGCACGGTGAGTGCAGCAGCCCTCATTCAGCTCTCTTTCGCTGCAACACACACACAAAGACTGCAAATGTAAAACATAACCAGATTTACAACCAGCTCATCTCACTCCTATTACATGCAGGTCAGTATGTACAGAAGTTGGGTCGCTTGCACCAAGGTAATTACAAGTGGGCTTTGCCCTGCTCTACGGGGCTTCCAACATATGGCGTAGGCCTCTTAAGACGAAACCCACTATCATAGAGATGAATGATATCTTGAATTAGAACTACACACGGGGTCGGCATGACATCCTGCCGGTATGATAATCTTGAGTAAAAATGCCAATTTCGTGGCATTACAGTTTTAACACATAACGTTAAAGGAAACACTTGTATAGCAAGATTTTTGTTGCTTCGATTTGCAGCAGAAGAGCAACAGCCGTAACAAAAACTGCTAAAGTATAAAATATATTTTCAGAAATGAGGAACAACAAAGACATAGAGAACCATACATGTGAGTTTAAATAAAAATACATGCCATAGCAATCATTTGTATCTGATAAATCGGTGAGTGTGTGTGCATGGGTGTGGTCATGTGTGATTTATATGTGTGCCTCAGTCACGCACTAGTAGAAAATGTATTAATTTGTAAAAAAATAAGTAAAGAAATAAAGGCAAACCTGGTATAAGTAGAGGTAACAGTGCAGTCGATGTCTTGCAGCTAGCAGTGCACACACAGCATTAGGTAGGGGAGGGGCAGCAGTCTATTACTGTATGATCAATACAGCCGGAGAAAATGTGAAAAATCTGATCACTTTCTATGGCCTCTCAATAACTGTAAAAGCAATATGATGGACATTTGTTACCACAATATTAGTATACCTTGATACTGGAAACTGGCACATCTCATCGTTTTTGCAGTTTCAGTCTCTGCAGCATTGCAATAGGTGTCTGAAGTGGCCCCTGCGAAGCCTATTGTGAGCCAAGTCCCACATTCAGCCCTAACGATACGGCAGCCACACATACACATGTTGGCCATGACGCTGCCAGTGCCATGAGTGTCCATTGATCAAATGTACCAATGTATGGAGATGAAGGTGAATGGGCGACTGTGGCTCTGTGTGAAGTGCTTTTGTCTCGCAATCTGAAAAGCATGTTAGATCCCAGGTTCCTCCTAAAACATGTTGATGCGTCCCTGGGCAAGGCGCTTAACCCCAAGTTATGTGCCGATCTGCGTATAGGTACATGAATGTGTTTGTGAGTGCGACTGGATGAATGTGGCAATTGTGTAAAGTGATCTGAGAGCTCAAAATGACTAAAGATCTATATATTAAATCCATTTCCCATATTTAAATAAAATATATTCATTCAATACACTGACCAGCTATTATGGAGGCATTTCTATGTCAAATATGTAGTTTTGCTGTTGATTTTGTGAATGAATGTATCATTAAATTGCTCAGAATGGAACTCATGAATAGGCCTGCAACCATCGGGGTCAGAGAGCCCAGAGAAAAAGCACCAGGTAAAACCAGCTGCTCGTCTAAATTGGACATGGCAGTCCTGCCATTCATTAAATAGGCACACGGCGGCTGGGTTACACGCCAAACAGACTGGCTATAAACTTGAATGGGCCATGCTTCCTCGAAGAAACCCACCCCGTGCTCACCTGAGGTAGCGCGGCATTGATCTGCCGCTGGAGCATGTCCCTTTCGTGGAGCGCCCCCTGGAGCTTAGTTTGAGACTGGATTAGGGTCTCTTGCGTCTCCCTGAGGGACTCCAGCAGCTTGTCTCTCTCGTCCAGCATGTTGACCATCAGCTGCTCGAAGTTGGCCTCCTGGTCCGAGCCGTTCGGGACGCTGCCGGTGCCTCTCGGAGGACCAGCCGTGTCTCCCTCGCTGATGGTCGGCATCACTTCGCACATCATCTTCCCTGCTCTGCGGTCTGGCCAACGCTGTGGGACACTGTCGCTACACCAGGATTAAGAAAGGGGGACGTGACGGTTACGAACCTGAGGACCAGCCTCGAAATAACTGATAAGAGAGGGCCTAATAACGTCGCGCAACCACACCGCCAAACCGATCCAAGATGCGCACACGAGTCCCGTTAAGCCGCATTTCTCGCGCATCAAAAACGCGTTTCCAAGCTTCCTACGGCCATACCTTATAAGAGTGATTGGGATGAAGAGATGATGGCTGACCCTTTATCCATACCAGCCGGCGTTTTTTCACCCCGTGAGCAGATCCGCCCTGCCGGGCGCGCCATGCACTCACATGTAGAGTCCCCGGCGTGAAATGACTGACACCTCAGAGACAGACGCCTAGGTCTAAATGGGTGGTGCTCGAAAAAAAGACGGATACCATCGCGCATGCATTCAGGGAAATGAAAACATCCACAAGGAGATCCTTATTCCTAGCGATTGTGAGAGCTACTCTCCTCTGCATCTGTCTTCTCTGTTTCCATCCCTGCACACAGCCACCGGACCGACGCTCACTCCTCCTCCCACTCTCTCTCTCTCTCTTGCACACACAAACACGCGCAGGGTCCCCTTGCGCGCACACACACAAGGGAATCTGGTGCAACTGTCACTACAGCCTGTATGAATGAGCACCCACCACCACCACCACGGGAGGCGCGCACGCCCAGAATCCACTCACATATCAGTAAGACCGGGCACAGCCCTGACCTGTCGGCTCCTGGGACATGATCCCCATGATCTAGCCAGTGGTTCCAGGTTTTACCATGCATCATCTACAGACATGCATAGGGGATGCGCAGCGCACCCTGCAGGATCTTGAATGAATCAGCGATTTAAGCTTCTGACAACTATTGAGCGTGTCATTCCGACCGCTGTCAGGTGAATAGCACTAATAATCTCTTCACCGAGGCACCTGTTAGTGGGTGGAGGATGCGAACATTTATTGCTTCAGGTTTGTGTGGTAAAAGCAGGGAAAACGGGCAAGCTCACCGTCTGGACTTACGTGGGAGTATAGTTTAAGAGCGGCCAAGATCATGTAATGAGACATTTAATGAGAAAGAAAAACAAAAGCACAGAACCAGAGACATCAGTGAGAGGAACGCAACAGAGGAAACATCTGGCGAGAGATATGAAGAATGGCAGAAATATAAAAAGAAGGAGCAGCATATACAGACTGGCCTCTCAGGGTGTCCGAAAGCCTGCCCCTTATGTTTGTAGTCCGCTTGGGGTCACCCAGCCTGATTGCTGGCGGTAGATCAAGCACATACACTTTAGTTTTTATTCAGTTTAAAAAAACAGTCAAAAACTCCATGCAAACAAAGGCAGAACGTCTATCCGTTGTCTATACCCTCTCGTCCTTGAAGTGCTGCAAGGGAAGCTGTTCGTTGGGCAAAAGGAGGGGAACACGCACTGGACAAGTCACAGTCCATCACTGGGCAACATAGAGACACACAACCGTGCGCTCATACCCAAGGGCAATGTTGAAAGACCAGTTAAGGAGGAGCTGGAGAAAAAACGAAAACTCCTGCAGAAAGACCCCAGGGCCTGGATTTTAACCAAGGACCTTTATGGTGCAAGACAAAAGTCCTACAAACTGCATCACCATGCAAGCAAAACACAGGACTCCAAACTGTAGTTACTATAACTATTACCCTGCAACTTGTTGGGTTTGTGGTTGCTAATTTAGTTATCATTGCCTCTAGTTTTCTATTTTCTACATTATTGGCCTTCCTGCAGGCCATTATGTTTTTTTTTTTGTTACCTTTATAAATGTAAATGTATATTTTCCACATATACCAGCTTCAACAGACCACAAAACCCATCTCCCCAGTTTATTGGTAATTTATGTACTTGTCCAGATATATGTATAAAATACATCTCTGCTGCTAATTTTTCCACATCTAATGTTGTTTTTATGCTCACTGATCCAACAATATGTAAATACTGTTACCCTGAAAACAGAAAAAGGAGTGTGATTAAACTAATAGGTTCCAGCTGTTAATGGGACCCAGCAGCTTATGTCCAAAAATAATCTCTTACATATAATACTTGAAACAAAAGCCTCAAAGTGAAACACAACAGAAACACTGGGGTAGAAAAAAGGGACTAAATACACCATTAAATAGACACTCAAATATACTAATAAAAAGGATTTTTGTTGTACCATGGACACAAAATGTGGAAGAGGCAAGCAGGATTCAAATGTATATATATATATATATATATATATATATATATATATATATATATATATATATATCCAGGAGATGAGTGGCAAAAACTAGAATCAAACATAGTTGGGGAGTAAAAAAACCTGCTGGAACATGGAGAAAGCAATGCTGAAGATAACAAGAGATCTGGCAATGAATGGGAAGAAGTGAGGTGTTTAAATACCAGAACAGGCAAATGATCACTAACAGATCGGCTGGTAAGATTGACTGAAGAGGTCCGCTGGGAGAAAACATATAGACTGGAAAAGTATATTGTCACTAAGCAGAACACAACCAACAAGGGTGAATAATTTATTTCATTGATATATTTAGATCAAGATGATATATATATATATATATATATATATATATATATATATATATATATATATATATATATATATATATATATATATATAAGTTATGTGTGTGTATATGTGTGTGTCTGTGTGTGTATGTGTATGTATAAGACGATCATTCCAACCAAAAAGGAATAGGCTGAAGCAATGCTTATATTAGCCAATCTTTATTTGAACCTTTTTAACTAATGTTGAATCAGCTGACTTCATTATACACAATACAGTCAAAACAGAAGAAAAAGAAAAGAGAAAAAATGGAAGAACATTTTCACCATTTTTAAACGTTTCAAAATAAAAGGATGTATCTATCCATTACACACACGTTGCACTTGAAGGGCGAGCCATTAGAATTGACAGACTCCTGGATAGGTGTCGAAACCATTTCAGAAAAATACAAGACAAATAATTATCACAAAGCAATAATTACTTTTTAGGGCACATTTCAAGGCTAAATTCTGGTAGATCTTTATCCAAACTTTTATTGGTAAGTTCTGTGTAATCTTGGCAACACATCGGGCCCCTTTCGTTTTCTTGGGTCCCCTTTCTGTGTTTATTTGTGCATTGACAGCAGTGGATTCCAACTACAACTCCTCCTGCTCTGTCTTCTTCCCTCCATGATAAATTTAGTTCATTTCTTTAACGATTATTCGACAGATTGCAGTAACCATAGCAATGCAAACGTTGCTGTAGTTACTCTTAAGGTCGATAAAAATAGTATCTAGTGACTGTTTTGAGCAAACAACTTTTTGTCTTTTGCTACGCTATCTACTTTGTCAAATTAACCCCACCATTTATAGACTAACACTATTATATGTAAAGTGCCTCACAAAAGTATGGGAGCTTTTGATGTTTTTTTTCACATTACAGCCATGCATTTCAATGTATTTTATTGGGTTTTCATTCCATAGACCAGCACAATGCAGTTAATAACTGTGAAGCTGGAGGAAATAGATCATTTTTAAAAATTTTTCACTGAAAAAATATGGAAAGTAGGGTATACATTTATCTTCAGGAGGTGGGAGAGTCTGTTGACAGGAAGACTCTCATTTGTTCTGTCCACAAATCTGGCCTACATGGGAAAATGTAGAGATAAATTGTTCTTGATTCTGGCAACAATTTAAAATTGCTTTTCACCAACTCTGTTTATGGCGTCCTAAGATTGAGCAAATTAACAGAAAATAACCGTGGGGGGGGGGGGGGGGAATCCTTCACATGTGCAAATCTGATTTATACTTCACCGCAGAAGACTTGCAGCTGTACAGCGGTGAAAAAGGTGGTTCTACAAAGTAATAGTTCAAGGAGGGTGAGGGCAAATGCATGCCACACTTTATATGACAAAATGTATAAAAGAAGGCGTATGAACGTACTGTGCCTTTTGCAAGGCGCAGTATGTTCTTATTTTGGGTTTAAGCAATCAATTGTTTGGAGTTTTCCTTAAGGGCTAATCTTCAAATCTATCGATCAGGGCTGCTGAAAATGTTGTTTTAAGGTTGAGGTTATCTTCAAGGTGGAATCAATATGTTGGGTTGCAAAAAAAAAAAAAAAAAAAGAAAAGAAAAAAGAATACCCGTGAATGCATTTGAATGAATAGAATAAGTTCACAATGCAGGCAAATGTGGCCCTGTCAAGTCAAGTGACCAGGGCAGACACTTTAAAACAACTGTCAATGCATTTTTGTCGATATTTCATTTTTTATATCAGATTTGAGCCAATTCTAAATGTAGTCCTAATTACGACCTGTATCTTGTCTTTTTCAATTTGTATCTATCGATACAAATTACTTACTTATCGATGCAAATTACTTACTTATCGATACAAATTACTTACTTACATGCCACATTGTGACTGTCCTTTTCTGTAGAAACATGCATGCATACATATTTACGAGAAATACATTTTTATTTCCTTTTTTTATTTGTACCAAAATGTCTTCATTGAGAGCAAAGCTGAACAGGAGGAAGATTCTTTGTTGTAATAAGCAATTTAGCCATTGAAGCTGATTCTGAATATGTTCTGATTCCGCTGCGTGATGTAGCGGAGAAAAGGAACAACAAGAAAGCTAGAGATCAGATTAACATCACAGGGAATAAGAAAGAGGACATGTAAACGGATATACAAGCAAGTCCATTAAATTTTGATAAATTTTGTGTTATTTTTGCTGATAGAGAGTTTAGACATACGTCATATGCATACGTCAAAATAAAACAGCCATATACAACATATGCGCGCACGCACCCTAAAAATATAAATAAGTTTGATTAAACGGGACCAAACTTTACCCTAATTGTATGAACTGACATGTTGAAGAGCATTTAAAGGCACCTAGGTGTGGCTGAGCCACAAACTCTCTCAGCTGTCCCCAGAGGATGGCAGTATTGCTACTGAAAACATGTCACGTCGAGGAGGGAGAAGAAGACGCGAGAGTAGCCTTCGCTCTCGCGGGTCTTGTGGCGTGACGTCATTCCATGATGGCTGAAGACCCTGGCGGAACAGTTTTTAATTCTTCTGTTGTTTTTCTCTCTTTCTCCTTAACTCGGCTTGCCATAGAGCCATGGGAGGACTCGCAGCTCTGTTAGTCGTTTCTATATCGCTGGTATCGACATGCCCAAGAAAGGGAACCGAAAACGGCTGAAGTTTAAGGCCGGGGACGTTTGCTCGGAGTCAGGTAGCCTAGCATGGAGGAGGCTAAGCTTTCAAACCTGTCAACAGAGCCTTGTAGTTGGTGCTGGCACCCCAGCTCCATGAAACCAAGTTCTACTTTGTATAATAGACGAGAAGCTAAACATTTAGTCCGTGTTTAAAAGTTGTTTATCCTAGTCTTGTCTCGTTTAAGACCTTTTTTCTTCCCGGTTTATTTCAGTCACAGTTGCTGATTTTGCCAATGCCGACCCAGCCGTCGTGAAGTCGGGTAGAGTGAAGAAAGCCGTCGCAAATGCGATTGAAAAAGAAGGTAGAGGTTGACTGCCGCGCAGAGTACCGTGTCCCGAATGACAGCAACGCCTTATTGTTGTATTTTGTTTCTTCTAAATCCTTTGTCTCAGTGAAATTGCTGTGCGGGTTGGAAGCCTCGCAGGGCGCGGTGGAGGAGGTCCTCTCGTCCGCAGGGAGCGTCAGAGCCGACGCTGTGGGCAGCAGTGATGACCCTGACCCCGAGGACGACGAAGGGGAGAGTGAACTGAAAGAGGTCCGCAAGAAGAAAAACAAGAGAAAGAAAGGTACTGGTTTCAACGTTTGCTCTGCCTTGAGCCATTGTGAAATGTCATTTATTTCAAGTTTGTTCACTTTTTCTTGTTTTTCCCAGAAAGCAGTGAGAGCAGCGATGGGGAGGACTATCCAGTAGACATCTGGCTGGTGCTTTCCTCCTACATTCGACCCGAGGATGTGTGCAGATTTGCTTTGATCTGCAGGAATGCGTGGACAGTGACTTGCACCGCAGCTTTTTGGACCAGACTCTACAGAAGGTGATTAGTTCAGGGCTCCTTGGTCATCTTAAAAAATACTTTTTTTTGTAGAGATTAATCGAGAAGAGGTTTCCAGACGGGAAACTGAAAATGCTGATCTTTTTCCAATTAGTAAGTGCACCGTACATTTGAGCATCAGTGAGATGTTCGAAATAAGACGGTCACAATAATAAACATTTCAAGTCAATGATGATGCAGTTTTCTAAACCGTGGTGGGAAGAATAATGGGGTTATTTTTCATAAAACCAAAAAAAAACTAACAACATCACTGCATTTTAATTATTGTGTTTAGTGCAGAACCAATGGAACGCAAAAGGGCACGTGATTTTACAATGCATTGTGGGATGCGGTTGGCAGTTTCCAAGGCAACGGCTTTAGTTTATGTCACTGAATTGGTTGCAGTGCATTGAGACAGATGCAAAGTGCTTGAAAATGGACCGTATTAAAGCGATTGGCAATGGACTGTACCCAGACAAGACCCTGTTCCAAAGATTATCTATCTAAAAAAAAAATCTCTAGGATCGGTGGTGTTGATCCATATGATCATAACTGAACAAAGGATTTACATGACCTGCTGCCGCCGCCCACCACCATTCTCAGAAGCAGATCTTGCTTTCTCGTTAATGGAGTAAGTTTTCATACCAGCGGTGAATTCAGAAATGTTACGTCTTTAAAGGCTTAAAGCAACTTAAGGTGGGTCCAGCATCTCTAAATTCTTTCTTTTAAACAGAAAACTCGTCATTTCAGAGGTATGTAAACAACATACCGTCACCTCACAATGGTCCTTCTCCATTCTGGTGGCTGCAGGACTGATTTGTTTAAAATAATTTTCGTCCAGGCACACACTCTGCATTTATGCTGGAAATATTTAAGGGCTTGAAGCAGGGAATTTTCACAAAAAGGTCTTTACTTTTACATTGTATGCTAGCCGTGCTGTGTAAAACAGCAGAAAAACCTTTGATTCAACCGTACCAGCCTGAAAATGGTGCAAACGCACACATGTATCGGGATATGGCATCAAGAGGGAGGTTTGGTCGTGTCACGGATGCTGTCCAGAGTCTGAGCCCCTTGGCTTTGATTCCATGTTGGAAAACTGAAAATTCTCAATTCATCATTCTTTTTCCCCAAAGCGCTTGTGTGAATGACTGTGACAGTTAATGACACAGCATGTTTGCATTGTGTTTTTAACTTTTGAAAAACAAGAGAACAGAAAACAAAGAGCGTTGTGGATGAAGGCGGTGTGAACGAAGCTCATTTCCTGATGCCCAGACATTCCTCCATGCAGTGTGGTTGTTATGTCACCCTTTCAGGCCCAATAAGCAGGCCGGCGGACAGCTTTACCAGGGCCCGGGAAATCACTACCTTATTTTCAAATTTATTTTTTGGTTTTGTCATTACACGTGCTACTTTCCATCAATAAAAACCTGTAATTTTAGTCGGCGATTATTGAAATGAACGGATCCATTCTGCTCTGACCAGGCAGCCAGCCCCTACATCTGTTATCTTTGATGGGCAAATTGAAGTAGTGCAACAATAAAACGACAAACAAAATTGTCACCACTGTTAGGTTTGTGTTTAACTTTTATTTCTTTTATTTTTAACCTCCCACTTGCCGTCTGTTTTCTTAAAGGCACTACAGGATTGAAGTTGATCTGCCGTTTCGTCTCCAGCCTGCCTCCATAGATAGGATGCGCTGCCTGCGGGCCTGTGTGATTCGCTCCCTTTTCCATTTGTACGAGCCATTTAGCTTGCGTGTTTCAAAAATTCCTGCACTGCCAGAATCCACGCCCACAACGTTGCTCAACTCCAAGGTACATCAATCTTTGTGACTTGTTTCTTGTCTGTTTTTTTTTATTATTTTTTATAAAAGCTTTAACAAAGCCTATATTAGAAAAGGATTAGGGTTTGAAATAAATATTTGTGGTTTACACAGAAGGAAGATGGAAAATTGTTTCCTTGGCTAACATTTGACCTTATAAATATGTGCTTTTTAAAGCCCTATTATCTTTTGTTGTAGTGTTTACTCTTCTGGGTCAAAAAGGTGTCAGGGACCCGACCAGAAGTATTGTGGGAGTTCAACTTTAAATTTAAAAAGCAGGTAACACCCTGTCCCCCTTTTTTTCCCTTTTTAAATTACTTTGTGTGTGTGTGTGTGTGTGTGTAAAGGTGGCAGTTTTTTCAAATGAATAGTTTTGTTTGTTGTGACCCCTGCTGTGATAGCGAGCTATCTGAGTCCGTCTCTGTTCATCTCCATTCCTGCAGGGACGCATTAAGAATTGTTGCGGCAAGTCTTTGCACCTGCCCAGACAATATGAAGATGTTCACATGAATCCAGACTCTGACTGCTGCGTGCTTCAGGTCACCACGCTCAACTACATCTTCATCCCTGTAGTCATGGGCATGACTCTTACCTCGGCAAGTGGCTTTAATTTTCAGCAAGCTACCTGCTGCTGCTTCTTCTTTAAGACAAGTATATCCTACCTTGATAGCTAAATGATCATTCAGGGATGTCCTGACAGGATTTGTTCCTGATACCGATCCAAGTTCTTTAAGAAGAGACCCATACCCCTACTGCTCTATCTCCACATGCAGCATAATGTGCTGAGTCTTCCCTTGTTTATATGCCACCACGACAAACTTAAGCATGATAAGTTCTGAATTCAGCTGTAACATCTTTTTCGGACTTTAAGAAAAATTACAGCTGCACTGCCGACATTGCTCCTACTTCAGTTCCGTAGAGTTCCCTAGTTAGCTGTTGTTGTGATCACATGGGGTCGCCCGTGTGGGATACTAGCTCTGCTGGATGTAAATCCAGGAGCGGATTCGACAACGGAGCGGAATGCTAAATTTCCTTATATCAAAGATTTTAGATGCAGGCCGATATAATCCTAAACAAGTTGTTTTTTTTACCGATATCGGCCTTATTTATATCAGATCGGGACATCCGTAGTGCAAACTGCATCAATTTGTTTATTACTAAAAGGACTAATTCAATATTAAAATTCATCTTGGTAACATTGATAATGTGAAACCTTTGTCTATCTGAAGGGCAAATATAACGGCTTGATGACAATTTGGACTTGACCTTGAAGCCCTTTATTCTTTATTGGTGAACGCAAGTTTCTGAGCTGGAGATGAGAATTAATTATTCTCAAACTAATTCAAAAATGTATCTTAACCACCAGTTTTTCCCCTCCGTAGCCAATGCCCTAATCCGATCTTCTTATTTTGTTAACAGTTCACAATCAATGTGAGCACAGACATGCGTCACCACCGCGTTCGTCTGATGTTCCAGGACTCGCCTCTTCAGCGGGGAAAGAAGAGAGGGGATCACGGCGGGACGCAGGTGGTCTTGGATCCCGTGCACAGCGTGAAGCTCATGGACTGGTGGCATCCACTGTACCCTTCCTTACCCTACACATAAGACTGTTGCCCCCCCAGCAAACCAGGAAGTCCTACTGTTGATCCCAAAATTACCATAAAAAAAACCAAGACGAATAACAATCAATGAGACTTTTTGATTAAAACATTTAAAAAGGAAGCACTGACTTGATGAAAATCTGTCAATATTTCATCTGCAGCCACATGGAGAAGAGAAATACTTATTTGGTGGAATCGGCCGCTGTTGACCATTAAACAGACTCAGTTACGCAGGGTTTCAATTAAATGTTTCCAAATGATTCATTCTGGGTGAAATATTAGATTAACAGGGCAGTATATTGTCCCATTGTTCCAGTAGTTTCGTTAATGCCGGTTTCCAGTGAGACACTCATTTGTTTGCTTTTAGATCAGATGCATATCATTATTTTCTGGTTTACTTTTAATGGGAAACCCTTCTAACAATGTTCATCTGTGATCACTTTACAAGAAAGGGGCCAAAAAGACCGCTTCCTTCAGACATCATCCTCTGATCTGACGGGTTGTCTTTTTAATTGTTTACTGACAGCTTTGTTCTTTTGCTGCGCATTACTGCATTCACTGCCATAGGCAGCGTTATTCTGCCTTTGGGTTGACTATTTGGATCAATTATACTTGATGATGGGGACAATGCTAATATTTTCATTGGTTTAACCATTTTTAAGACTTCCAATAATATTTTTTTTTGCATGTCAAAGAAGAGTCAATAATTCAACCGCAATTCAACTTGTGCTATTGAAATTCTTGTTGGATGTTTTAGCACTTACCAAAGGACAACTGGATGTTTTAGGCTAGTAACTGTTTATGTGAAATTGGAGTTTAGGTGTATCAAATGAAAGGGGTTTTGATACTACTTCAATAAAACTACTGCTCATTCAATCTTCTCCACTCTTGTGTCTGTGATGAAAATGAACCGTAAAGGAATGGCTGCTGGCGTTTTTAAAAAGAAAATATTCAAGTGGATGGAGCTTTAACTCGTCCCTCCATCTTTTGTAACTGTCACAACCCCCACATGTTGCTTTCCCCACAGAAACTCATGAAGATTGACAACTCAAGTACAATTAAAATGTTATTTGTGCCTCCCTCTTTTGGTCACTTTTGGTATTACATGTGATTAATATTTAAACTATTAAGCTTTTCAGGTTAGTCGAGCTGTTCAGACTTTACTCTTATGCCATTTTACATGCTGCAGTAGTGTGTATGATATACATTTTCCAAGAGTAAATTTCTTCATAACAAATAATATAAAAAAAAAAAAACCTGTTATGTGTTAAATAAATTGGGATCTGACTTTTTGATCACAGGAGACCACCAGTTTGTTATATACCAACAGAAATATGTCACTCTGCAGCATGCTTTTTTGTGTAACAGATGTCCAGAGCTTGTGCTCGACATGTTTCAGTGCATATCAGATTTCCACTGTGCAGGTACACATGCGGTTCGATGAGTTCTCGGTGAAACTGAAACTGGCTCTGAGGCTGCTCACAACAAACCCGGCAACAGTGATTTACATTAAGGAGCACATGGTCTGATCTGGACTAAGACTTAATAAAGACTCAAAGTAAAACTCCGGCAAAAAGGTACTTTTTAGCTGGTACATTACCTACGTAAGAAATAAAGAGAGATGAAAAAATTACTTGGAGATTTAAGTGATGATGCAAACCATTCAGGCATAAAATCAGAAAATACCAGAATTACTTTTACCAACAGGAAACAATTATAAAAGCTCAATATATATTCATATGGTCAAATTTTCTTTTTTTCTGTCACCTGACTTAATTAAAATACAATTGTATTTACACTAGGTGTAAATCATGTCCAGAACTAGTACAAAGACAAAACAATCCAGAAGAATATACAAATAGATCTGACTAAAAGTTTGTCACTCATTTCAGAAAGTAAAACTTGTAAATTCAGTACAGATACAGTAAAGAATTTCAGTCCTGTCTTGTAATTTTGATGATCATGGTTTAGAGACACTGAAAGGCCAATATTCAGTGTCTCAGGAAATTAGAAAATTACAAAACACTGATTTAAATAAAGCATTTCTAGGTGTAAATGTTGAGCAATGGCCACATTATGGCTTACACGATTATGGGCGAGACTGCTGACTTGACAGGTGTCCAGAAGACAGTCACTGACTCTCTCCAGAAGGAGGGTAAGCCACAAAAGGTCTTTGCTAAAGAAGCTGGTTGTCCAGAGTGCTGTCTCCAAGAAGATAGTCATAGAAAATTGAGTGGAAGGAAAAAGTATGGTAGGTAAAGGTGCACCAGCAACAGTGATAGCCACAGCCTTGAGAGGATTGTGAGAATTTGAGGAGTTTCAGAAATAGTAGAAAAAGTTACTGTTAGTGGATGAAGAACCTCTAAGCACAGACTAATCCTACACATGGCTACAAACGTTGCATTCTTTGTGTCAAGCCATTAATGAACTGGAGACGTTAGCAGCGTCTTACCTGGGCATTTGCCCAGGTAAGACGCTGCTAACGTCTCCTAATCTAGGCCTAGGCCTAGTCTCCTAGGCCTAATCTGCTCCGTGGTCTAAAGTCCTATTTTGCATTTCATTTGTAAATCAAGGTTCTAGAGTCTGGAAGAGTGGAGCGGCACAAAATCCAAATTGCTTGAAGTCCAGTTTCTTTGATCTTTTGGGCTGTCATGTCGAATCTGCTGGTGTTGGTCCACTGTGTTTTCTGAGGTCCACGGTGCACTTCATGCATTCTTCTGCTGACAAGCTTTATGGAGATGCTGATTTAATTTTCCACCTGCCCACACTGCCAATGTTACCAAAAACCGGTTCTTGAGCGTGGTGTTACTTGGCTTTATTTGGTCAGCAAACTGGCCTGACCTGAACCCCAACGAGAATCTACAGAGAGCTGTCAAGAGGCAGCTGAGCTGAAGGCTGCTGTCACAGTAAGCTGGGCTTCCTGAACACCTCAGCAGAACTACATGCTGATTGTCACCATGCCACGCCGCTATGATGCTGTTATTCATGCAAAAGGAGGCTCAACCAAATACGAGTGCATAGAAATTAACATACTTTTAAGAAGCCTGACGTTTCTCTTTAAAAAAAAACTTTTGATCTGACAAAATCTGTAGGCCATAATGATCAAAACTATAATAAAGGCTTGAAATATGTCACTATATGTGTAATGAATATATATGAATTTCACTTTCTGAAATAAGTGACACAAATATGTAACTTTTTTGTCACATTAGCTGTTTTTAGTTGTACTTGTGTTTGTAAAATATATTTAAAGCCTAAATTAAAAATGAGAGCTGGTCATTGAGTTACATTCATCTACAGCTATATTTTCCAGACTAAAGGAATGCATGCAGAAGGCTTTGAACTGATCATCTGTTTTTGTTTTTTTATATAAGCAGACAAATATGCTCATTGACGTGAACAGAGGGCATCCAGATGGAAATTTTTGAAATATACTGGTTCAAAAAGTTAAAGGAAGACTTTTTATTCAGAGTATAATATCAAGTCAGTTAAACTTCAGAAATATTGATCTGGTTGGTTCAGTAGTAGAGGGGGGTTGGTAATCCGTGTCGGCTGTTTCGTTCTTAACGCCACAGGTGCACTGAAGGGGTAAAAATGAGACAACCCCCAAAAACCCCCTCCTCCTTTTTTGACTGCTTTTCAGTTGTTTTGCATTTGGCCAGAGTCAGTGTCACCATTGAGGCGATACCCGCACCCTACAGAGGTTGTGCACCTCAGAATCTCCAGGAGCTCGGTGATGCCCTCGTCAAAGTCCCCAATGTTGTCAGGGATGCATACACACACACACACACACACACACACACACACACACACACACACACACACACACACACACACACACACACACACACACACACACACACTGAGGCCAGACAAACTACCGAGAACCCTTTGGAGCTGCTGCAATGAAATTTCAGCAAGCTGGACTAGCCCTCTGCAACTGTTTTTCATTTGAGAATTTTAGTTTTTGTCAATTAATGTGGCATCTTTTTGTTCCTATCACATTGCCCATTCCCTATCAGTATGTATATCCAGCATAATTTATTTTTTTATTGCAATGTGTTGTGTTTTCACCGCTTTTCTTTAATTTTTACTAGCACTGTGTAACCACCTGCATTCAATTTCATTAATTTGTAATGCAGGTCAACAAATCCCACAGGGTTAATGTAGGTTTTTTTTTGTATAATAGAAACTTTTACTTCTTGGAAGCAGAATAAAGTCTCAAAGCACTTCATTGTTAGAAAACAGCTGCAGTAAAGGCCTGGTAAATAATAACAAAGTAGGAATTCTGCAGCGATGTTCATGGATTACAAACATACCGGTTTTTACCTGCAAAAACAAACAACTTAAACATTTCATTATGACTTGAAGACGTGTGTTAAACCTGTTCTTTTCACCTGAAGCTGTTATTCCATCTGTTTATTTTTGCTGTCAACCTTAAACATGTTTTGTTATAAATACAATGAGGGTAGGACTAATACCCTCATCTTTCTGGATCTAACAATAGCATTTCAAAAACTGTCCTAAACAACCTACTTTCTCTAAAAGGTAGGCCAAACATTTAGACTTAAAAACAACCGACGAATGAAAGTGTTTAAAAACATTACCTTGTAAAACTGTCCATAACCTTTTAACTATTTAATATTTTGTTGATTTACAACCACACACTTCTATGTATTGTATGTGAAATGCACAAAGACAAATAATGCTTTTAATTTCAGAGAAAAAAAAGATATTAAAAAAGTAAATTGCATCTGTATTCAGGTCTCCTGAGTGAAACATTTAACTGCAGTTACATGAGAGGTTTTTAGAGATTTCTGTCATTTGCAAAATAGCTCAAGCAACTCAGTGAGATTGGATGAGAGCATCTGATAGCATCAGTTTCCTGGTTTTGCACAGATTTTTATTTGCCTGGGCCTTTCTAGCATATGAAAAGGATTTGATCTAAACCATTGTAGCTCAGGCTGTATGTCTTGGGTTGTGGTGTCACTGGATAGGCCTCCGGTATTTCTTTCCGTCCAACATCTCATCAACTCTGACCCGATTTCCTGTCCTTGCTTTAAAACAAAATGCGCTCCCACAGCTTGATACCACCATGTTTCACTGTTGGTAATGATGTGTTCAGGGTCATGTGTGATCGTAGTTTTTTGGCATAAACTGAAAAATGTCTCCTCTAACCTAGGGCTGCGCAATATATCACAAAGTCATCATCACTGCAATATCACAGATTGCAGTGTGCATATTGCAATAGACCGCCTGGAGTGCAATAAGTGTTAGCAAATTATTTAAGCATCCTGCGTGCAGGCTCTCAGTGCCCCTATTGTTAGGTGACATTTGTTCTTTAATGCCACAGAAAAGTTTGAGAAGGTAAAAAGGTGGTACAAATGATAATGAACTACAGATAGGTTGTTTCACTGCCAAAACATCAATTTAGATCAAATATGATAAAGTTAGTGGTTGTAACGAGACAAGGTAGGGAACAAGTCAGGAAGTATGAGTACTTCTGGAATAGGGTAGAGAGCATAGATTATCTGGATAAAGAGCCAACATAAAGATTAGCATGCTCATTTCCTGTTGCAAAATTATTATTATTATTATTATTATTATTATTATTATTATTATTATTATTATTATTATTATTATTATTATTATTAGGCTTCATCTAATGATCAGATCAAGTGAATAAAAACACCTTTCAAGTATTTGGAACACCAATGGGGCACACGTCATCATCCGAAAAGTCTAAGAACAGCGGAGGATGAGCAACAACTACATTACCCATAATCCCGTTAGCGGTTTGCCATTGGTGGTGGCACAGGTGACCGCAGACGCTCTGAGTTGTGACAACATCTCGACCGTCAAAACGAAAACAATTTAGGAAACCGAAGTGCGAGCAGCTGTCTGCTCCCAGAATGTGGAAACCCTGAGAAACCTAGAACCGCTCAACTTTTCTAGCTTGTCTCCGTTTGGTTTCGGACTTTTATTTTGCCGTTCCCGTTTGACAGCCGCTGGCGGGTCTGGTATCTGGGCACAGGGAAGCGGACGCGCACTTTTTTTTTCTTCAACCTGACGCGTTCTGTCTGACCTTCAGAGCGGGTGAGTTATATTTCGGCGGCACCACTTGGAATAAAGCCTCGGCTAAAACCCCCGCTGCGTCTGGAAACCCAGGCGGAGCGAATCTGAAGTGCGTATTTCCTGCTTTTACAGACCAGAACATGTCGTTAATAGACATTTTAAAAGTTTATTCTGCACGGGCTCCAGCCTCGGTTTTCGATGGACATTATTTTTTTTCAACTTTTGCTATGTCACTCCAAAAACAAGACCGGTTTTACACCCACATTTTACCTAAGTGTAAGGTAATTGTCAAGCGTCACAAATCCTTTAGTGCTGCTGGTGATGATCTGCTGGTTGCAGCCCACAATAATTTCTCAATGAGCTTAGATGCAACATTTGCAGATTGAATCAGTTATAATAGTCACCGAGAAGAAAATCAAAGTCATAGTCATCGGTTTATTTAGAAACATCGCTGCCAGATTTATGGTTTCCTGTCACCTTAAGATTGGGGTGGAAAACAAGATAAATTATATATATAAAAAATGCATTCAACAGAACATGCAGAGCACCATTCTCCCCCTTCACCGACATCTGGGAGTCTGGAGGGAGCTGCCCTTCTTGCCATTTATAAGCTTGTAGCCTGGTCGGTATCAGTGACAACACCTCAGCGGTGGGGTATGCTGCTATGTATAAGCGGTGACTGTAAACTGTACAGTGTGTAATACTCTGCTGCTTATTCAAGCCCTGTGCCTGACTGTCCTGCGTGGCGCCAACACCGAAATAACGAAGGCGCTGCCGACCAGTTATACTCCTTTTGTTGGCCTCGATTCGTTCGAGGTGTGTGTGCGTGTGTGTGGACGAGTTGAGAAAGAACGGCCTGTTGTCGTCCAGTTCGTGGGCCTGATATTTGAGCTCAGTGACATGTATTGCCGCAATCTGCTTTATAGGTTCATATGCAAGTTGCTTTCATACGTGCTTTTTATATTTCTTGTCTTGCTTTTTCCCTCCGTTGCGTAGAATGTTCGTCTTCGTCGACCGCTGCATGCATGCATGCATGCGTGCCTCCTTGGATTACAACAGCAAAGTGACATTAGGCCCGACTCTCTGATCTTTGACCTCGGTGTCTGGCCTCTGTCATCAGACATGTTGTGCTGCAAAGAGCAGCATAAGGTCCAGTGATCAGGGCTTAAACGTGTCAGTGAGTGCACTTGTAAGTGATGAGTGCAGGGCCTTCAAAAAGTATTCATTCCCCATTGACCGTTACACCTTTTATTTTTTTAACATTAAAGCCTCAGGAAACATTGTTTTATTCTGATTTAGCACAAAGTAGTGAAGCGGAAGGTGATTGAGACATGGTCTTGATTTTTTTTTGTTCCTTTTATACATTTGAAAATCTAAAAATTAGAACATCTCGACTTTCACCCCTTTACTCTGATACCCCCAAATGAAACCCAGGGCAAATAAATGAAATCATGTGACGGTTAAATGACGCCCATCTGCGTGGACAGGTGGACTACGTAAGCAGCAACACGGTATAGCACCCTCAAGACCCCATCCTCTCTGGGGAAACATGTTGGTGGTAGAACCATGCTTTGTGCAGACTCCTCGTCAGCAGGGCGCGGATGCTACCAGGGATGCAGCCATGGTGGTGGTGGAGGTGGTATGGTGGTGAGCATAGCTGCCTTCTTAGGAGTTGACCTGTGTTTGATTCCCAGCTATGGCATATGTCATAGGAAAGTTAGAGTAACTTAAACTTTTATGGGGAGTGGTGGATTAGAGCATTGTGCTTTTGTCCCAGAGGTTCTGGGTTCGATTCCCACAAACTGCCAACCTGGTTCCCTGAGCAAAGACCCTTAGCTCAAGAATGCTCCTGTGCGCTGCACAATGGCAGCCCACTGCGCCCTAAAGGATGGGCTAAGTGCAGAGGACAAGATTTGTTGGAGTAAATCCAAAGACAAATAAAGATTATTATTATTATTATTATTATTATTATTATTATTATTATTATTATTATTATTATTATTATTATTATTATTATTATATGCAGGGCAGATCTGTTAAGTCTTGAAACTAGGCTCAAAGTCCTGTTCCAGCAGCACAATGAGCCAATGAGAGGAATGGTTAGGTCAATACATATTTATGTGTTTTAAAATGGTCCAGTTTAAGTCAAGACATGCACTACAAAAAGGGAATAAAAGCTAAGTAAACTTTTCTTGAAATTAATGTATTTGTCCTTGATTTGAGCAGGTAAATAATCTTATCTGCCAATGGAATGATTATTTTACCCCTAAAATAAGATGAATAGATATACTGCACTTGAAAGAAGATATAGAGATGAGTTGCTCCTACTTTAAGGGCAACAATCATATTCCATTGGCAGATAAGATTATGTACTTGCTCAAATCAATGACAAATACACGAATTTCAAGAACATTTTATTCACGGTACTTAGTTTTTTCTTTTACTTACTCTGTGCCAAGACTCGAAAAGTCCTCATTTTAGTCCAGCTGAGCTTGAGCTATTTTGCAAAGAGTAATTAACAGAAATTCTAGTCTCTAGATGTGAAAAGCTGGTAGAGACATGTTGCAACTGTAATTGCTGCAAAAGGTGGTTCTACAAGCTATCGCTTCAATGCAGCTGAATATCCACGCACAATAGACGTTTAGGAGTCCTGTTTGTAAAAACAACAATAATGACCATGTATCCTTTACCTTCCACTTCACAGCTATGCACTACTTTCTGTTGGTCTGTCACATGTTATCAAATGCAATGAAACACATAGGATTATGTCGTTCCAGCGTGTTAATGTCTGGAAAAGCTCAAGACATAAGAACACTTGTGCAAGGCATTGTACACCTATGAACCTTTGTTCAGGTTTTGGTATACTTCCGTTATGATTTATTTACCTTCTAAGAAATAACTCTTGAGACATCAGCTTTGGCAGAAATGGTGTTGTGTAATCAAACACGGGGACGCTGGGCACGATAAATTGAAAATGTAGAGCTCAGCTATCCAAGAAAACAAATAAAATTTATTCTCTCACATATTTCACATTTTAGGTCTTGTTAATGTATATTTACTTTTCGCCATGATCAAATGTTTATGAAATTAATTACTGTTGTATAATTGTTCTTATGAGACCGAATGATGTTAAATGTTTCTTTTTATTTCTCCTTTGCCTTGAGTCACTTCCAGTAAGATGAGTTTTGAGAGGGAAGTTATGCAAGAGCATCAATAATTTTTGGACACATCACATTGTTTCAGAAGTTTCGTTATAAAAATCCGTCAGAAATATGTTGCAGGGTCGTGCTCTATTACCATTAGTAATTGCAAATAAACGAACTGAGCATATTTTTGGGTTTAAGGAGAGTCAATTATGTATACTTTAAAGCATTAGAGTAATCTACAATATGCCTACCGTTATCCCACTTGTTCACGCTCTGTTTCCAATCCTTTATCTTTATTTAGTCCATAAATGAAAACATTTCCATCATTTAACCAAATATTAAAAATGGATCCACTTTGCACTTGCACTGGCGCAGAGTTTAGCTGGAACTGATCCAGAACATTCGCATGAGAATAAACGAGCTTAATTTGATTATCGTTGCACAGTTTAATCATGTGACCCTAAGCGTGTTTACTGTAAAATACAAGTATTTTTCATGAAATCAGAGGTCTTGGTTTAAAAAAAAAAAAAAAAAAAAAAAAGCACCGAACTGGGATTGCAGCATGAAAAACAATCAGACGATGACAAAATGTGTCACATGACCAATAACCAAGTCACGCACTCTCCTTCTTTAGATCTGCTCTAGGAACACATTCATTGTGGTGTTAGTTTGATACGTTTATGCAGAATTATGGCATTAATTTATTCCCAAGCCTGCATTAATTATATAAACAAATGTTTTACTGACAAAAGAACAACAAGTAATCTCATACACATTACACTGATTCTCTATGGATCTGGAGCCCGTTGAATGATACTTAGAGGTCAAAATGTCATGGCTGACTTGTGCATCTGTCAACAAAAGCTAACCTCTCTTAAAATTAACCCTATTATACTGGCATTTGACCTTTTACATGTTATGCTGCAATTTCTTCCTCTTTTCCTATATATGGAAAATATACAATGCTATGAAACTGCATTTCTTTAAGCAAGATATAGATGTAGTGTCTTCCCTCAGATAGATAGATAGATTGATAGATGATCAAATGTGACTTGAAGAATAGGACTTGATCAAATTGTGTCTTGTAAAGTAAACATGTTTAATGTTTTTTTATCACAGTTTGCTGTTGTTGAGGCGAGGAGCGGATTAGAAATTCGACCGACTTTCTGAGTGGGAAGTTCGACTTTAGGGGGGGGTGTTCCAGTTGATTCTTCCGACTCAAAAGTCAGACTTTCTGAGTTCTGACTGCAACTGGAATGCAGCACGAGGGCAAGAGTTTAAGAAGATATCAGGAAGGCTGGATAGCATTTTGCAACTGGAAATATCAAACAAGTTTGGATAAGAAATGTTGGAAACCTTCAGGAAATCTTACCCCCAGATACCACATCCTCCGTGATTCCTCCGTCCCATTCATGTACGTGCATGTCTGACTGATGGAGCGACTACCTTGTTATTTTAATTAATGAGAACAGTTCCACATCCTCCATTACTACTCCGAACGTCTCCGTCAGTGGACCCGCTTTCTGTCATTCACCGTCTCAATATGGAACAAGTCCAATTTTCTGCTTTGTGCGGGTCTCTGGGCTCCAGCCGGATCAAGCTCCACAATTGCAATCAAATCAAACAGAAAAAAAGAACGTCAACAACATCCAGTTTGTCAAATTTAAATGGTGTAAATAGAGATTAACCACAAATTAAATACTTTTTAAAAAATATTCACAATAATATTAACTGTTTGGTTTAAATATCGGATGCAAACCACTCTTTTTGCACATTATAAGGAAGCAGATTTGTCTTTTCAACATTTAATTTGAAACGTGGCAATCCTCTCCGAATAGATTTACATTCTGCTTGCTTGCATGATGGGACATGCTCTCCTCGGGCTCTTAGAAACGTGGGAGTGGAGGCAGACGGAGTAACCGCGGATGTAGTAGGCTTTTCTTGTCACGGACTCACGGAGGCAGTCTGGAATGGAGCGAACAGGTAAAGGAGCAGAGGATGTGAAATTACGGGGTAAGAGTAAATGTCTTCATTTTGTAAAAAATTGTAAAAAAAAAAAAAAGTTTTGTAAAAACTTTTTCAAATGCAATATCTGATAATGGGTTTACTTACTTGATTTGTTAATTAATTTATAGATGTCCAAGCCATGATAACTGCACTAAAGACTAATTTAGGTCTTAGTTGTAAAATATCTGTTAATCCCCATTTTACAGCAAGAGCTGTATAGATATCAGACATTCATACGTTTACATCAGGATGTAGATTTTGCAGCAGGCTTGTTTCTTATTGTCTTGATGAAACGATTTTAGCTGTCAGCCAGCGTGTCCAGATGAATTCAGAAGGGGTTGCCGTTGAGTATGGGTATGCGTGTTGCAACTAGATAATCCATCTTGTCATCCAAGGTATGAACACGAGCAGGGCAGAGGTGTGCTATCTTATGTGCTGTCGAGCCACCACCGTTGTTGGTCACACGGCTCCTCCATAACAACCTCGGTTGAAGACACACATTTTCCTGCCGCACATCCTGTGGATGCGAGCGCATCCTCTGAACAGCCAATGCTAGTCGATGGTTAATTAGCTCTAATTGGCTTGTTTTGCCCATAATAGCATTCTGTTCTAATGTTTTCATAACTTGGACACTAATTATGTAAGGTATAACCACTTATGTAACAGAAGGTATGTGTTACTCAACGACAGGAATGGAAATACAAGATGTGTTTTTTTTTTTTTTTTTTTTTTAGTTTTCCTGCCCTGCTCCTAAAAAGAGGTTTGTTTCCAGGGTTTCAGGATGAAAGGGATCTAGCACAGAACGCACAGTCATAAACACACTTGGCTGTGAGGTGACTGTCAGCGAAGTCAGAGGTCACTGGCAAGCATGTAGAGCAGCGGTGACAGCTGATGGACTTGTTGTGCTCTTTCCACTTGCACAGCTGCAACTTGCCCAGCTGGCCAGCAGACATAAAGAGAGCACAGAGGAGGATGAGGAGAGCGCAGGAATCAAGATCATTATGCTTTCTTTTAGTAAGATTTTGTTGGTGAGTTTATGGTTTTTTTTTTATGCCATCTGACATAAAGTCGGAGTGCTGCCATGCCAAAGTGGGCTTTTTCTTCCGTTGCGTTGCTTCTCTGAAAGCTCATCTTCATTGAGCTCGCCTGCTTAAGAGTGTCAGTGATGGGATTAATTTTCCTCAGGTAAACAGAGACCCGCACATCATATCCGCAGAGTAGGGCACACACACACACACACACACACACACGAAAATGCTAAGACAGACAAGCAAGTTTGCTTGGTTCAGTGGATGTACTCTAGTGTGAAAGAGCATCAGGTGTGTGTAAACACAGCTTCATCTGTTTGCCATATGGACACATCTTCCGTGACGTAGACGGTGGTCGTGCCGCTTTGGGATCACACCAAGAAAAGGCGTATTAGGAACGGTCTCTGTGGTGATCTGGAGTTCCCTTGGGGACACGGAATCGGGCGAAACAGCAACATAACTCAGACCTTTTCTCAAAAAACCTGGGGCATGACAGCGTGGCATGTGCTAAATGACAACATGACCCATGATCGATCCGAGGTGAGTGTGGGTGGGCCATTTTAGAGCATGTGCTGATTGTATGACTCCACTTCCTCATCTTATCTCCATTCCACGGTTTCATATCCTCTTTTGAGCAACAGACGGTAGTGACACTCTTGCGCTGTCTCTTTTCTGTGCAAGAAGGTCGTTTTAAGCTGCACATGTAAAGCTTGTACTGCTGCTGCCCAGCTGTGGATGTTTGGACCATTTGCTTATTAGTATGAACCGCAGGGTTCACTCGGATGTGACTTTGAAATCCCATGGCTTTTACGGCCCTAAAACTAATTTCACTGTTATATTTTGTCTCCTTACTGATATGTTTATCAACTTCCAATGATAATTGTCAAGATGATGAAAATTCTAAAAATAAAAAATAAATACAAAAAGTTCACTGACTATGTTAATAAGGAAGACAGCAAGTAACATGGCTAAGAAAGTAATAGGTAATAAACTGATTATGGAAAAAAGTTTGAATTTCCAGACTTCTGTCATATTTCCAGACTTCTGTCATCTAAATGATAAGAGTTTGTAAAGTTCTCTCTATCTATCTATCTATCTATCTATCTATCTATCTATCTATCTATCTATCTATCTATCTATCTATCTATCTATCTATCTATCTATCTATCTATCTATCTATCTATCTATCTATCTATCTATCTATCTATCTATCTATCTATCTATCTATCTATCTATCTATCTATCTATCTATCTATCTATCTATCTATCTAACACTGCTGAAAAGGAAGTCAACCTAATCTTTAATGGTTTTAAAAAAAATAGAAGAAAATGTTTTTTTTACGTTACTTTTCATAATGTCCTTAACAACAACAACAAAAAACATGGATGGAGCCATAATCACAGATTTGTTGACATTGTTAAAAAAATCAAAGTAATTCCAAATATCATTTTCATTTAGAGAATAGGTGTCAAACTCCATCGCTCGAGGGCCAGTCTCCTTCAATAACACACCTGAATCGAATCAAATGGCTGAATTACTTCCTCTGTATGCTGTCAAGTTCTCCAGAGTCCTGCTAAGGTGTGTGTGTGTGTGTGTGTGTGTGTGTGTGTGTGTGTGTGTGTGTGTGTGTGTGTGTGTTGGACTAGGGACACATATAAAAGTTGCAGGATACCAGCCCCTAAGAACTGGAGTTTGACACCCCTGATTTAGAGGAATTACAACTATAAAATTCCATAAAAGGCAGTTTTTAGCTTTTCCTCTGACAGTGTTGATGGTCCATTGATCACTCGTGACAAGACTTTTCCAAAAAGAGCCAGTGGATCTGATTAGGATAATAGAACAGGATTTATCGTCCTTCATTTGGTAAATCCAGGTGCAGCAGCAGCAAAGAGAAAGGCAAATGGTTGCATGTAGATTCCACTCATTCCAAAGCAAATTTACAACAGAAGAAAACATATACTATACTGTTATTAAAAATAGCATTCTCAGGATAAAATAAAGTTGGAGCTGATGGGTCATTTTAAAAGTTGAAAAATTGCATGTATATTTGTACATTAAAAAAAACAATAGACTTTTTACAAAAATAAAAACCATGATTATAGTCTGGGAATGAATAGTTCTATTTGTTGTTTTATTGTGTATATTATATAAGCTCTTGTCTTTTTGGAAACATTACTAGTATGTTTTTCATTTAGTTGGACATTGTTTAATTCCTCCTCAACTTGCAGCATCTTACATGTCACACGGAGCTCCTTCTGTAATATCAAGGCTTTTCCAGTTATTTCATAATACCAGGGGGAAAAAAAAGTTTTAGTACGACAATATTCCATCTTTGTCAGTGACCTTTGCTTTCACTTTGGAATTAGGAGTCTTTGGCTTTGACTCCTAAATGTCAGCATAGTGTTGCCCGATATGTATTTGTTGCTCTCAAACATGTATTTCAAATCAATTTTATTATCCAATCTGAAACTGTTTGGCCACTTCCTGTTGATTTGAAAAAAGATAAAACAAGGTTAAAGTGTATTTGGTTTAAGGGCGGCCTCTTCTATTGACATATATTTCTGTCTCTCACAATCATTTACAAATTTTATTAAAATCTGGAGAAACTTAAGGTAGAAATGTTTTTTTTTTTATTTTGCTATAATATTCATTTAAATTTTTGTTTCTGTTTCCAGACTATTAGAAACTGGAATCTATTTTCTGTCCTTTCATTTTGTAGTTTTAAGAGTTTTCCTAGACATTTCTGTGATTCTCACTTTCAAATGTTTCAGTATTTCTCTCACATGATTTTCAAGCTGGATTTTTGTTGTGAATTGAATTAATAAAGGTGGACATTTTAAATTATTTCATTTCAGTGTTAAGACCTTTCTTTTTATGCTGCTGCATTTATTTTAATTGTTAACAGTTCAAATAAATGAAGCACCATAAAATAAATGTTTGCCTACCGATGTAGCCTTTTTTATAGTTAACAACTTCTCCACTCTTTATTTTAACTTTAAAATGTTCACTATTGTTCAGCTGTTATCAAATCTTAAAAGTAATTTGCATCACAAATAATTCACACACATTCATTAAAGTATGTTGCATATTTAAGAATGTTTTAATATATTTATTATTTACTCTCATGGCTTATGTTTCTATAAATTATATATTGGAATTATTATATGTAGTCACCACAGTGCCCACATACTCGTTAGCAACCCTGGTAAACATGTGTTTATTGCAGTGGCATACTGGCTAACATTTATGAAAAATACAACCTTCAGTTGTTGCTTAAGGAAATCAAATAATTGTAACTCAAGTATTCTAAAGTGTAAATTTTTATAAAAATTGATCAGAGTTTAGGAACTTTTCATTATGATCAATGGCTTCCTGGTTCTCTGTTTAATGACTGTGACGCAACCCCGATGCCCATGCGAAGGAAAAGAGAACATGCCATTTCAAAGAAGGCAGAAGTGTGTTGATTGTAATAAGTCAGAAGATGGCTGCAATAAAATAGCTGCTTGTCCATACTTGTCCATATTTACTGTCTGAGCAATAATTAAAACAGTGGGAACTGTCGTAAACGAAGCTTGATTGGGCCCCAAGATTTTCTTGCTCTTTGCTACCATATACATATCCAAAGCTTTCTGTTGCAAAGTGCCTCGAGATGACATGTGTCATGAATTGCCGCTATATAAATAAAATTGAATTGAATTGTTAAAAAATCAATAGAATATTAATCCATAGAGAACTGTCCAGGGTGTACCCCGCCTCTCGCCCAGTGAATGCTGGAGATAGGCACCAGCACCCCTCGCGACCCCATGAGGGACCAAGCGGGTTAGAAAATGGATGGATGGATGGATTAATCCATAGAATATCTTTGAATCACCCAGTCTCCTTGACAGCCACAAAAATTGTGCTTTGAAAAAACGTTATTGTCATTATGGAAATAAATGTGTGGAGATTGCTTAAGACTACTTGGAATTAAACGGGAACTGTGTACTTTGGTCGGATGAGTGTTTTTAGTGTTTAGTAACCCGAGGTGGGTCTGGGGTAGAATGAAGGCTGGATATGTGGAATGGCAACTCATATTCGCTGCATTGTATGGTGGAGGATATGGGATACTATTAGCCTGTTTCTGTTCTAAAGGGCCTCGTAACTTTGTTGCATTCTAAACTCTTTGAAAAACCAGTAAAGTTAAAATAAGCGGGGCCATACTTGGGTCTGTAAGAATGGTAATGATTGGAAATAATGTATATTGTCAAATAACCAGATAAATAATTCACCAGACATAAAGTCAGTCCTCCAAGTCTATTTCAGTGTCCTGACATAAAAAAACAAAACAAAACAAAACAATATATGATATGAGGGGCTGGAGAGAAGAGAGGAGAGGACACAGGACTCTATGGAGGTTGTAGAAAGAGGAATCATCAGAGGTCTGTCTCTTTATATGTTCAAACCCTGTGAGCTTTTATCAGAGAAGATAAAGGGCTGCTTTTTTTTGCTTAAAAGTGAGTGATTGCCTTCACAGCTTAGGAAAATAAGCTGTTTTAAAGTCTGTTAGTTTTTTTTTAATGTTCCTGGATCGTTTTCTAGATGTGAGTGGAACATCCAATGCATTGCCCGGGTGGGTGGGATCTGTGGCAATACGTCTGGCCTTTTTTCTGGACTCTTGTAGCATAAACCATGTCTAGATCATGTAGACGGCATCCCACAATCCCCTGTGCCGTCCTCAACAGACGTGGCCAGTGATGGCTGCAGAGGAGGTCACGTCTAAAACATGCAGGAAAGGTGTACCTGAGGACCAGGGTTGGGAACGACTGATCTACCTTGTCAAAAGCCTTGGACAAGTCAAGGAAAAGGCAGCACAGTAGTCTTTAGAATCCAGGTCTTCCACAGTGTCATGTAATACTTTAGTGATGACTGTTAAAGTGCTGTGTTATTTCAGGCATTGACTTAAAGTGCATAAATTATTTAATAAGGTTTATTTGTAGATCGAAACAATTTTATATATTGAGAAATAAATATATATATTTTTTTAAAAATGTAGAGTTTTATTAATAAACTAACATGTATTACTACATTAACGCACAAAAGTACTGAAAATAGTTACCGTTAAGTACCTGGGAATCGGTACAGTATCGGTTCAAATGTGAAAGGTACCCATCCCTATCTCTGCCCTTACTTTAACCTCAAATAAAACTTTTATTTGTATTTTATATGCTGTAAAACAAAATGCTTTCTCGCTACAAGAACACCAGCCATCAACAATGTGACCGTGTAAGCATTTCTTAAATTCTGCTAATCCCTCTCCTCCTTAAACTCAGCACACACTTTCACTCATTACCTCCCCTTCCTCCTTACCTCTTCCTCACTCGGCCTCTTTTTTTAATCCCTTTGCTATCTCTCGCTCTGGAACCCTTAAAGGGACAGAGACCGCATGCTGTCTAATTTAGGATAAAAATAGGAGAGAAAACAGAAAGGAATTTGTAGAAGGAGAGGATTTGTGACCGGATTTGAAAACCAAACTGTTTTGTTAACGTTTTAAGTTTCTCCCCCATGCAATGTTAGTTTCTTTGTAAGTGACTTATCTGCCAACTCATCTGTCAAATGCCTTCCATTCAGTTGTCCCCTATACGATAACTAACTCATGCATAATGAAAAGTGGTGCGGCTGGTTGGTTTGTTACCGCGTGATGCCTTTTTACAAACACTATCAAAGATCTAAATAGTTGTCTACTGTGTTTTTACTAATTCTAACTGTAGTGTTTTCTTAACAGGTGCCCTGTTGTCTCTGATACTTTCACAAGGGTTTTTCAGTTCACTCATTTTCTGAGATACATGTGTGAAATAGATTTTTTCTCGAAAAACAAACAAAACAATCTCAGTTTATTTAAATAGAATATGCTGTGGTGAAAAAAGGCTTTGAAAGTGCCCTCCTCAGACTGTTACACCTTTACTACATCCACACAGCTGGCACATCCACACAGCTTAGTAGATCTGCAGTACTGACCTTTAAACGTAGTGTTTGTTTGCAGGCTCTTGGTTTCTATGGTAACTAAAAAGAGTTAAGGGGGGGGGGGGCATGTCGTAGTAAATAAACGCTTAATATTAGCTTATTAGTTCATCCAGCCTTTTGGACAGGCCATTGTTAAAGTCTACAAGACAGACTTGAACACTGGTTTACGACTGGCCAGACTGGACAGGAACACGGCTTACTCAACCAATGCGGCGGCAGCCTTCAGGGGTCCAACCCCTCCCGGACTAAAATAACTCAGAAATTTACACTGTATGCTCGAAGAGAGCTGGAGCGAGCCAAATGGTGAATTCTTTGTTTGCAAACAAGGGGTTTCTTGTCAGTTGGGTGCTGCTGGACCACGTTGGCCTCTGTTCTCCTCTGTTGTGACAGGAACAGCGACGGTGGTTTATGTTTCTTCATTCAACAACACAGAGCGGGGAGAGGGTGATGGAAAACTCCATCAAAGCAGCTTCCCCTCTCTGCTACATTGGTCCGCTCTACATGAGCATTGGCAAACTGCAACAAAAGCAGGCAGATAAACTCACCGAATTAATTTCTTACACATCGATTCTACCATTGTTGTAAAATATACGTGTTTGTTTGTTTGTTCATCGTGATTCACTTATGCCTTTTGCTTACTGACCTTTTCGTTTGATTCACTATTTACAATTATATAGGTCAGTTTATATCAAAATAATAATTTCTTTCCACCTTTTTCTTCTGTGGAAGATAGTGATTTCCTTACCATTCATCATATCTCCATATGAGCTCATTAACTTAGCTATTTTGCATGCTTTTAAAAAAAAAACAGATGGTGTTAAATGTGTGGGTTGATTAAATCTCAGCTGTGAAAAGCTGCTGTGGACTCAACCTTCTGGAAAGGAGTGTTTGATGTAAACACAACATAAACATTGTGAAGACGGGGTTTATTCCAAGTCACGTAGAAAACTCAAAATGCGAGGAATGACCGGGAGTCTAAATTGCTTTTGTAAGCCTTGGCTGCACATGCAATGTCCAAAGACATCCTCTATCGAGTTCCTCCACACAAAACTTTTAATATTTAGGACATATAACAAAAATTTAAGGATGTCATAATGACCACCAGTCAACAACACAATGCATAACACATTGTCTTTTTTTCTTAGAGTAAATGTGTAACAGTGACAGCATACCTAATTCAGTAAGCTAATATGCTCTTTAATTTCTGATTTGTCTGGTATTATTTTGATCCACTCTTCTCTACAACTTTGCTGTACTTCTTTGAGAAAATGTACATTTTATTTTTATTTATTTTTTGCTTTTTAGGGTTTCCATCGCAATATGGCCATTAATGGTAACAATTTGGGATGTTCTGCAGGTTTTCAGGGTCTTTTAATGTCTGATCTCGAGGCAAACTTGCTTGGTCATCCACCTGTTTGACGATTGCCACATGTCTTGAACGCTCTCCACTAGCGCATTCTCTTTCTGTTGAATGATGGTTTCTGCATTGTTTAGAATTGGTCTCATAATCCTTTCCAGAACTATGGAATCTAAACTGGATCTTGTTGCTGATGTTTGTCCACCTCGGCACACTGTTGGTGCATACCTGAAAGCTCTAAAAGCATTTCCACTTTTGCCCATAGAGGTGCTCACACTTCAGGTGTCACTATAAGTATCAGGCGGAGACTTAATCGCTCTAGTCCTTGACTGGGAAAGCTGTTCCTGCTTTTTTACACGCTACTTCCGCATTTTGTCTTGGTTTTTTGGGTGACAGATATGTGTAACATGTGAGGAGCAGATGATTTTTTAATGTTTTGATGTAAAACCACGGATTTGAAAGAGTTAATGGCTTCTCGTAAAATGTCACTGATTACTTACCAGAATTGAGAAATGACCACAGAGAGGTAAACCCCGACCAAGCAAAATTAAATGAATACATATATCCTCAAATTGTGAATTATCATAAGGAATTAATTGTTTAGAAAAATATATACAGTAGTATCTCCTTCACTCCAAACCAGGGGTCAGCAACCTTTAAAATACAAAAAGCTGTGTTGGCCCTGGCTTCTTTTGTAAGTAAGCTTAGAGCTACAAAGCTACATGCCCCTTTAAAAATGCCTCCCATGTGAAATAAATTCCTTTAATGGTTTAATAAAAAAATTATATATATTTCTTAAATTGTGTCTTGGAGCAAAGAAATTTGCATTAACATCAACTTTTTCACAAGAGAATTGAGAAATTTTCCTTACATGATGTTCCTTAATTGGAGACTAATGACAAAAATTGTTATTCTGTTATTCAGTTGTGGAAATTTTCTGTAGCTCATGAATTTAAACACACAAAAGGACTAAAATGTGTCTTTTGTTCCCTTTATATATAATAATACTGCTCCTTTTTGTCAGCCATTGTTGTTATGATCTGCTGTAAGGGCCTAATGCTTGCAGACCTCTGTATTAAACACAGCCTTGTTTTTTTTTTTTTTTTGTTGAAATAAAAAAAATCCATTTCACTTCTTCTCGTATAGTCCTTTAAACAATAACAGCTGGTATAGGTAATATCTCAGGTATGTTTGTAAAGAACTGCTTTGACAGTATTTTGTCATATTTTAGAACAGGATCCTGAGTGATTTTTAAAAACATTTTTATTGAAATGTTCTTCTGAGGAACCGGCCCTGTCTTTATTAATGCAAGGCAGTGCATTTTGGGATAACTAACAGTGAAATGATGCCGAGTGCAATGAAAGTTTATCTCTGTTCGCTCTCAGCCGCTATCTATGTACGCAGATTTGTTTGAGAGTTTTCATGTGCTTGGCTGGATGACAGTATGTGGGTGTGCAAAAAAAAAAAAAAAAAAAGAAGTAAATGTGCTGATACATTGTTCTACAAAACACATCCACTGTGACCTAGTAACAAAATAAGGAATTGCCCGTAGGGTTCTGTGGGTGCTTCTGCACGCACATGAGTAGGTGTTACTGTATGTAAATACCGTTTGGAGAGCGGGATAGGGAGAGAGGCCGGACTGAAGGAGGAGTTACACTTTAGGGAGCAAGAAAAGGAAAAAAAAATCAACAGATGAGTTTACTGGACAACAGGGCTGTCCTTGTTGTTTGCCCAGACTCCGGCTAATTTAGGGGAAGAGAGGGGGGGAAGTGGGAGACGGATAAAGACGAGCTGGAAGCTGAGCCTGCAGTTAGAGAGGAAGAAGAAGGTGACTAATACTGACTGCTCTCAGCCTACTGTAAGTCCCCCAGCGGAGCAGGGAGGGGAGTGGCATCACACTCCGTGAGCGCAAGTTGGGCCGAGGAAGCAATCAGTTGTCAGTTTCAACAAGTAACGCGTGGCGGAGCTGGCTTCACCTGGATTCACTATGTTGTGTTTGGGATAATAGGCAGATTGCTGGTAAGGATCTTACTCATCATACTTTGTGATATATGTTGTTTCACTGGACTCTTGATTGCACTCCAGTCATACCTGTTTGCTCTTTGGTGAGAAATCTGGAAACATGTGAGCACTTTTAATGTCTTGGAATAAAATAAGATGTTTTCAGACTCAAACAAATACATTAGCTCCATAGAAAAAAGCGACAGACACTGTTTTATTGAAACGTACTGCGATAATACTCATGACTGTTCAAAAACAACAATCCAGAGTTCCTGCATCATTATTAGAACTTATGCAGCTGTTTACTTGTGGCATCTGCTTAATAAGCACAATCCTTATGTGTTTAGATCACTTTGCTATTTCTCATCGTTTTCTATACTTGTTTGTGTGTGTGTTCAGTTACAACATCCTCCGTACTAGCTGGCAGTATAGTTGGTGTTTAACCAGTTTGGCTAGAATGAATCATTTCAAGAACTGTGTGCGAAGTGGCTGTCACCAACAAACAAAGCGAACGAGGATCTTGATTTAAGGTAATCTCTACTTCTAGAAAAGCGTTTTCGTTTTTTCCCCGGGCGGCTTGCAGAGGAAGTTGCTTCACCGCTAACAAAACTAGGAGTTGTGAAAACTGATGGAAGGAAAGGGGAAGCAATGCATTGTGGTATTTATTGATGATGATGTTGTATTGTCTTCCCAGTGTTTTACTGAGCAGTGCTTTGCTCAGTTAGAGCTGGACTGTAGCACCCTGTGATGGCCTGGTCATCTGTCCAGGAAATACCCCATCTCTTACCAAATTATGGGTGCTTTTGGTCGACAATTTTTAGTTTCTGATCTGATCCAAATATGTAACTGTTAATAATATTTATTCTTAAATTTATTTTCCACCTTGACTACAATGTCTCTGCATCTTCACTTTTATTGATCATATGAAGATAAATTATTACACGACAGGCCTAAGCATGATCATTTCGTGCATTTAGTTTCACAATCTCACTATTTTAGTGAAACAATGTCAAACGCATTTGATCTTAAAATTTTTAAACTTGTTTTAGAAGTAAATACAAATAGCATCACTAATGCCTCATTTTCATGACTAGGTCTTTTTTTTTTTTTTTTTTAGGGGTGGGAGGGAGGCAAAGTTTTTCTTGCGTTTCTACTGTTCGTGTGCACTACAACAGCGCAACGATTCCTCTGAAAAGGACACAATTTGAAAATCCAGAGTGTAACATTGTGATGACATCTTGGTCTCCCTTGTCGAGAACACAGGAAAAAAAGTCTGCCAGGATGGGGAAGTTCTGGCACATGTGCAGTAGGACTTAGGGGTGGCGCCTTTTTAAGCAGGCAGTGTTTGTGCTATTGTGTGTCTTGTTGAGTTAAAAAAACAAAACAAACTGCCTACCAATAGCATGGCAGGGAAATTACACAGTCTTTAATGTTTCTGCTGGTGTAGTTTGCACAGAGATTGTAATTCAAACATTGCCATTTAGAGGCGTTAACAGAAACTGAACAACAGTCCAGTCTTTAATGGATCAGCGTCATCTAAACAGGACTAACTGTAACCTCTGTCTCTGCAGTCTGATGATTGTGAATTTTCGTACCTTGTGGTAAAGTCTTCCAACAGACTCCCTACATTTCCATATCCTACACATTTTATGCAGATAAAGTTCAAAGGAATACAAAACAGCAACTTTCTGTAACACGGTTTGCCTTTCTTTTGCTGTTGAACCTGCTTGTTGCTCCTCTGTGGTGGCATCAACCTGCACAGATCAAAATATGCTAATGTCACATTCTAATCAGGTAATACCGTGCATTGGCGTAAAGAAAACTGCTTCAGAGTTTGCACAAAACCAGTTTTTTTTTTAATGTCATCATCAGAAAGCAAAAAACAAACAAACAAATAAAACAACTTTCCGCTCCACACGCCAAGCTATGCAGTCCTGTTTCCAGCATTGTTTACAAAATGTCTCTCCTGTGAATCTTCTTCTTAGTGGCCAAAGAGCTCCAAAGGCCTTACTTCCACCTTCCAGATGGAAGTGTGTATCAGGGCTGCAGAAATTAGGGAAGATGTGATCAAATGTGTTATCTTTTTAAATGTATAGTAAAAAATTAGTCAGAATCAATGAGTTAAATGATCAGTTAACCTATGTTTGAAACACCGATTCAAATACAGTTTGTGTATTTTATACGTTGTATAAGATAAAATGTATTTAATATTTATGAGACAAAAAAAATTACAACTCTTTCACTGCATGCTTAAAAGTAAAATCAGCCAATTTTTGACCTGCAACAATGCATCTGGATCAGTGGAGGGCCTGAGCGCGACATCAAATCCGAAAATGACATCAGTTTTGGGTCTGACCCTAATATTGGATCAAATTTGGTACATCTCTGTTTAAATAGATTCTCTTCTTTATTTTTCAGTAGGAAAGCCGAGTTCCTCTCTTTTAAATGCCCATTAACAGACTGCTCAGTCGCTGACAGGCACGGTGATTCATGCACTGTGATTAGATGCAGTGATACATCCAGATGACCTTCTTAAAGCTGGTTACTGAGCTGAATGACAGTAATTAGAGCCCATTGGGATGCACTAAACACTTTCTGCTTACAGATTACTCAATAAAGTCTTACCACAAGTTTGCAATCAGAACCTCTGAAAATGTTTCAGGAGCTTTTATTCACCAGTCTTTGACCTCAAGCATGCCGAAAAGCTGAGCAACGATTGTTTTGAGTGTGTTAGTCACATCCAAAACCGTCTTTGTGTTTTTAAAAAATATTTGAGGCGCTTGAACCAAGCTGGAAATGTCAGCTCTCTGGAAACGTACGAGTGTTAATACGGCTTATAATAAGACGTGGTTGTTTACACTGCAACCTTTTAGATAAATCCCGTCTTGGGTCAGAACGACATGATGAAAAACATGCAGCAGCAGCAGCATTTAAAGCATAAAGGCTTGATAGGCATGACCCGTTTTCCAGTACTAAGGTACACTAAGGTTGTAAAAAGTTTCAAAACCGCAAGAGTTTGTTTTCTTTCCATTACTATGAAATAATGGTTTTAATGAGAGGCCAGACAAAGTGTCTGAGTAACCTCAGCTCGTTCTGGTGGCATGTAGCACAGAATAGCGCAGCACCAACCCCCTAAACAAACCGTTGCTGTGAACTGCTGGACAGCTGGCTGAATTATTATTATTATTATTATTATTATTTTTTAGATTTAGGCTTTGGATATGAATCCATCACACTCATCTGTTTTAAAACTGCAGATTGAAAGCTACAAGCTGCACCTGATCGACAGTCAGCCATCCCAGAAGATACCCTGACTAATTATCCAGCTGAAACTTGCTTGTTAGACAAGAATGTGTAATATTCTATGCAATAAGCTCTTAAAAGTACTATTGAAATCAGCAGGCGTTTCTTCATTCTTCATAACTTTAATAATCAATATACTGTTTTAATCGAAGTAAGAATAATTGTTGCTTTTATTTTTCTTAAATGAAATCAAGAGTGTGTTGTACGTTTTTAGTTTTGAATGTTTGCGCTGATGTACACAAAGTGAGAATCTCCCATGTCTACTGTCTACAAGATCATGCCACGGTTGGTTGCTTCCTTTGCTTCCGCTGTGGAAATTCTTCACTTGTAAGCTATTCAAAGTGTTTAGTTCACACCTGCAGCTTCCCCTTCTTTCAAACTTCACTGTCTTCTCTGCTGTTTTTTTTTTTCTTCTTCTATTAGACAAAAACTAACTTATGTTTATTTACAAAAGCTGATTTACCATTTTGGGCTGTTTTTTTTTTACATTTGCACCACCCGTCATTCGTTTTCCATCTTCACCTTTTGCTCTTCTTTTTTTCCCCCCTCCTTTTTCACCTTCACCAACTGTCTCCATCTCTGCTTGCCCTGCGACTTCTCCTGACCCTCGCTTCCGCAGCACCCAGACATGTAGCGCGCAGCATAAGCCCAGTGTGCACCTCTTTCTGAGCTCTCTTTTCCTCTAAAACAGGTAACTGCACATGTGTCTGTGTACCTTTAAGTGTTTGAATATGCCATTCCAAAAAAAAAAATCCAACTGCATGATTTGACTTGTCGGCATGTGAAATCCATCCGAACGTGTCCCTCTGCCATCCTCACAAAAGAGTTTGGTGTCTTCTTGTGTTAAGAGGATATTGAGACCCCAATGTCACACCTCCAGTGGCATCTGTGCTTGCTGTGTGTGTGTGCGTGTGTGTGTGTCTAGTTGGATTTATTCAACATTGATAGCTCAATTGGGATTACCCATGCAAACCTACCCTTATGTGCATGCCATCACGCCCACCGACCCACTCAAATGCATGCGGATACACAAATGCACTTAGAGAAATAAAAGATGCACGGAGGCTCAGGGGAACAGGGCGTTCCTGAAAAGGAGAACAGAGAGCAGAGAGTTATTTTAGTCGTTAGAGCCAGCAGACGGGCAGCTTCATGCAGAAAGAGTATGTTCTGACGGAGATTGTTGATTGCTGAGAAAGCTTTTTGATGCTGTCTGGTCAAAACTATATCATTAGTTGATAATCAAAGCTTGTTTTAAGGTTAAAAGAGGATTTTCTTCTGTACCAAAAAAGTCTCTTATGAGTGAATATGTTCAATAGCTTTGTTTTAATACACTTGAATTACTGTCATGACAGTGTTGTTTCTGTTATCAGAAACCTCAAAGAGTAGAACAGTCCCTGCTGTATGCGCAAATAATTCTGAAAAGGGCATCATAAAGATGGTTGGAGCTTTTCTGGTGACACCTTGTACCCAGAGGATGGTTTCTCACTAACAAGTCAGCCATTTAATTTTTATTTATTTATTTATTGTTTTGGTCTTCTTCTGTTATATCCCATCAAAGTCTTTAGTTTTTTTGTATTTATTTAAAAGGGACATGTTGGTAAAAATTAAAAGTTTCCTTTAAAGGAGCCTAGTCACGTACTTTGATTTTACAAATTTCTACGGCAGTAGCTTACTCTGGTTGCATACAAAGGTTTTCCAATGAAATTATCGTGCCTTGATGGCTCATTATATTTTATTTATTTGTTTTAAACTTTGGCTTTGCTCTATTTTGTAGTAAATTAAGTGCTTTTCTGTAAATTTACCATAACAAGACCACTTGACCGGTCTTGTCTTGACCAGTACCTTTCACATTTTTACCTGTGAACGGTAATGCCACTAGATCTGGTTTATACCGTGAATCGATACAATTCCACTCAAAACATGAATGAGGCGCCTTCTCCAAATTGCGCCACCATTCCACTTTCAATATGGCGGCGATGTGGCGATTCACTGCTCAAGGAGGCGTCTATCTATATATGTCTTTGATGGACGCCCAGTGGTGGTATGAAAACAAACATGTGAAGTAACCCTAACCCTGTAGATCAGATTGGTCTTCGACGACGCCAAGCGGTCACTTTACTTCGAGGCATCGCAGCCCAGTCTACGGGCTCTTACACTAGCTGACAGTTTCGTGTTACTGGCAGCAGACGACACAGCAACGTTTATGTCTGCTCATCGTGCCTGGTGCAAATTTCTTTAGATGAATATCTATTTTTTTATTTGTTTGTTTTCAAAATTCGTGAGTAAGCCCCTTTAATAGAAAATCTGCCAGGCATGAATAATTTCGGAGTTTTCTGTGCAGCTACTGGGGGAAAATCATGTTGAGTGGCACCGGGGATGAGAAATACCCCGGGGCATTGTTAGGGAAAACAGGAACTCCAGTGCCGTTATGTTCTGTCATAAAAAGATATTTAGGTGACCTTGGGAGATTTTTCTTTTCTTTTGCTTAAACTTCAGTTCAGAGCCTCTTTCTTAAAATACTCTTAAATGCCACTGAATATTTTGTAGGATGTTTTTTTTTTTTTTTTCTGCAAATCTGGCCGCACAATCTGCTAACTCAGAGTGTATGAGGGGGTGATGTGTGTGCACATCCCACTTTTAAGTGCTGGCTGTCAAAGAGGCCTTCCTTGGCATTGCACAGTCACATCTAAAAATACCCTCCCCACAAATTAACACCATGTCTCTGAGCACAGGTGCCATGGCCTCATACTTCCTCTCCGCCCGTGTGGGTGTGCACTTCTGTGTTTTTAACTATGGTCCTGTATGTTTTGCTCACAAAGACAGGCTGTCACCACACAACATACTAAAAACGGCATTTATTCTATTTGTTCCTTATTGAGTGTGTCTGTGACTAACATGCGGCACAATCCATAGCTGGCCTCTGAACTTGGCTTCCTCCGCTCTGCATCCTCCTACTGGCTGTCAGCGTTTGAAGTGAAGGGGGCCATGACATTACAGCACTGGACACACAATGGCTGCTGTGTGCCGCGACTGCGTCACAAATGACCCCATTGGTTTTCAGGCAGCAAGAGGGCCCATGCATAGGATCATGCTGCCCGGTAGCAGTGAGTCCGAATGTGATATCAGGAAGTTGCATCTATCCATGGGTGTGCAATATGTTGAATGTGATACAGTGAGCGTCATGGCTGAGTCAGAGTAGGTCGGATCGGGTTGTTGTACGCAGCAGATGTGTCAGGGATAGATGCTTTTAAAATGTAAACGTTATCTCCGGAAGCAATGTGATTCATAAAATAAAATTTTAATACCATGCATAAAATACCTCCTACTGCAAGTCTGAAAGGCTGAAATTTGCTACTATCATTTTCCAGATCTGGAATATGGATGGAAATAATTTGACTTTGCTGACTATTTTCCTTCTCTCATTTGCTTACAGAACAAAAGTCTGAGTACTCTTCCTATTGAAAGTGGTTTTATATTGTTCTGTTAAACTAGGACTGAGGTTAAACTGGACTGGAGTGATTCAAAAGCTGGGTCTAAACTGCCAGGCAAATCACTAGAACTGTAAATTTTAACAAAGGTACTAAAGTTCACAAACTGCTTCAAATAATCTGCCTTTAGTCTAGTGTTCTTCAGTTTTCCCACCTATAGCAGGGGACTACAAAATTTAGGCTCATTCTTAATAATAGGCACCAATAGGCACCAAAATCAAAGCTAGTAAATGTCATTAAATAGTACAGAAAAATGCACTTCAGAGTGTGTGAGGTGATATTAGATGTAATATAATAATAATAATAATAATAATAATAATAATAATAATAATAATAATAATAATAATAATAATAATAATAATAATAATAATAATAATAATAATTAATAATAATAATTTTGAGTCCCATTCCAGCTACTTTAACCTCCTTAAACTCATCTCTCTTCATGAGGAAAAATATGGAATTTTGAATTTGTTTAAATATTTTGTTACAAAGAAAAAAAGGGCGGCCCATGTGATCCGATCCACCAGGGCTACAACAAGCTAAGGCTGGTTCTGATAGAGAGGTGTCAGAGTTCACGGTGCATTTTTATTTATTTATTTTTTATTAATTATTTATTTATTTATTGCATATGGGGCTGCAGCCGTAGACCAGCCAGGATGGAAATGATATTCCCTGATACCCGTGGCCTCTTTCAGCAGGATAACTCCCCAGGCCTCAAAGTAAAAATAGTTCAGTAATGGTTTGCAGCAGACAACATTAAGTTTGATGTGTTGACCCATTCATCGGATCCCCAGATCTCAGTTCAGTCAAGCATCTGTGGGATGTGCTGGACAAACAAGTCCGATCCATCGAGGCACCAACTCGCCACTTACAGCTCTTATAGGATCAGCTGCCGAGGGCTTGGTGCCAAGTACCAAATCTTCTTGATACACGGTTTCTGTTTTCTTTTGGGAATTCATGGCCAAAGTTGATCAAAAAGGAAACTGCAAAAAAGCCAAATTTACTCACCGTCTTAATAATAAAAAACAATAGTCCTTATAAATTTATCGATAGATAGCCTGTGGTGTGATGGAGAAAAAAGGGTCAATAAAAAGTTAAATAGAAGAACAGTTTTCCTTCCTTTTGCATTCTAGCCTATCATGTAAAATAATACTACAGTCATTACCTCCTTCCAACCAATCACAAACACAGACCCAGGAACGTTCATCACCAAGCTCCGCCCCCTTCAAAGAGTACAAAAAGCACACTTTCTTTTTTAAAAACTTGCAGTTTTGGTAAAAAGTTGAATTTGGTAAATAAAATGGTAAATGGCTTGTACTTGTATAGAGCTTTAACAAGTCTTGACGACCTCCAAAGCGCTTTACACTACAGTTCAGTCATTCACCCATTCACACACACATTCACACCCTGACGGTGGTGAGCTATGTTAGTAGCCACAGCTGCCCTGGGGCAGACTGACAGAGGTGAGGCTGCCATGCACCGGCGCCACCGGTCCCTCTGACCACTGAGGGCTTGGTGCCAAGTACCAAGCCCCCACCAGTCCCTCTGAATATGTTTGTGTGTTTATCTAAAAATAGATCGTTAAGCAATAGCATAAAATGGCCAGGGCTGCACTTAAAATATCTCTTGAATTTCTTTGATAGTTATCAATATTTCTATTTTATCTTCATGCTTTTTTTCTATATCATCCAGCTTTAATCTGTACCTTTGAACTCTTGCAATAGTGGATAGTACTTCGGCATTACTGAAAGCTACAGTGTTGAAACTGACTGCTATATTTTAAATAGGGTAAAGCAAGAGTCCTAAATCGGGATTCTCTTTATCCTACCTTTAGTCAATATCCCCTCACAAAGCAATTATTCAGCATCTGTGCTGCATATGGTGTCTGTTTTTTTTGTGTGATTATTAAGCCACAGGGCCGCAGTTTTGTACTTGGTGGATAAGGAATAAAGCCTCTATTTCTGGTGATGTGTTTCGTCTAATGATCTTGAAGTTGGAAACGTGTTTGTGTACTTTTTTTTTTTTTCTTTGTGTACTTTTTAAGTGAAAATGCTGAGTTTTGGGAACATTAGTTTGGCCCCTTTTGTTTGTTTTGCATAAAAATTACAGAACAAGCTTAGATCTTTAAAGTAAACTGGAATCTGTTTTTTTATTATTTATTTTTTTATTGACACTTATGACCTTCACTCTTCCTTGCAACATGACATTTTTGATGTTATTTTAACTTCTCTTTTTGTCACACACTAGGAGAACTATTAACATTTCACCTCTTTTGTGTACACAAAACTTCCTTCTCTCTGCAGGTGCCCTGATGTGGACAGTCCCTGTTAACTCTGCAGGGGCGGGAGTCCAAATGTTGAGATCAATTGTCTGCAGTATTAGATTAAAGCACTCTATTGCAGTTTTGGAGCTGTGAGTGCAAAGTTATTGTTTGCTGAAGTCCACGTTCTGGTCCAAGTTTGTGTTGGAATGCCTATGCGTATCAATGTCTATCCCTGCATGGGTGTGTGTTATTCATGTAGGCCATCAAACTGGCACAAAGCGGGCAGTGTGTGCCCCCTCGGGTGCTGAAATGTACACTTTGGACAACAGTCGGCTTCAGTCCTTCTCAATAGGAGCTGTCCTTCTTATTGTACCTCACGCACAATGAGCTTTTCTCCCTCTGTCTGTCTTTCTCTCTGGGTCATTCTCTCTTTATGACCATATACAGACAGCGATTTTGATGAAAGATCCGACGAATCGGATTCTGACTGAAGCTGTGCTGTCTGTCACCCCCCCCCCCCCCCCCCCCCCACCTCTCCCGCCACATGCTGCATCACCAGCTGAACGGAGCGGAAAGCAGCCTCTCGTCTCATTATGCTTTTGCGTCCAGACGGGCTTAGTCATGCAGAGATGAAAAACACAAGTCATCGCAGAAGGGGAACTGTCTGCGCCGGGACTCCCCTCTGAATGTTTTGGAGAATCTGTGCAAGAGTGAGAAGGGGAGGAGATGCTGTCAGGGGGTGATGGGTGTTCCCCGGGTCTTTTTTTTTTCTGCTCACATGATCTTGCAGGGACAACAAGATAACGTGACTCCCACATGACCTCCTCAACATGACAGAGGAGGACTTCTTGGTGGTTAACGTCTGAAACGCAGTGAATGTAAAGATGTTTACTTCGGAGATGCCGCTTCCTTTTTTTTGGTTCATATATTTATGTGCACATTTGTTATTGTTTTTCTTTTGTCATCTTCTGACTCGATGGAAAACAAAACCATTCAAATGGCGTCAGTAGGTGTGGAATCTAACATGCCTATTTTTTAAAAAAAAATAGATTACATTAAAAGGTGACATTTACATATAAAACCTACCATTTTTGTCTTCCAATTTTAAATGAGATAACATGTATAGCCTTATCCTAATATTTATTTAACAGTGTATTGTGTACATTCTTTGGTTTGCCTTAGAATTTAAATTTTTCACTTTTTTGCAGAATAACAAAACAAGAAGTGAAGATGAAATGGGGATGTGTTTGCATTACTTAGAACTTCCAAGTAACTTTTTAAGAAGCATAACTATCACTACAAATAAACAACATCTTTTTGGGCCAATACCTTCTGAATAAATTATGGATTAAACTATTATAGCACTTAACTGTGCAAATAGCAAATAGCCCAAGGTTACAGAGCTGCCTCTGTCTGCATCTGTTATCTAAGAATGTAGTAAAATCCTCTGGTTTGGAATAGAGATGTTAATATAGATAAAACTATTCACATCACTGGCAGGTTTGGGTTTAAGGTTTTTGCCAACATGTTTCTTCTGACTGGAAGCTCATTACCAAAGACGGATTGTCAAAGTATCAGTGGAAACATGTGAAAATCTCGTTAAGTACAAGAAGAAGTTGCTTCCTGTAATTCCTGTAACTTCAGAGTAAGTAGCCCCTGAACTTACATGTGAGATTTCCAGGAAACAGGAAACACAGCATGGTAGCTTGGTAGCATGGTAAATTTGACTTTTCATGTTATCTGTTGGATTCTAAATCCCTGCTTTTGGAGTTTGACATAAAATCCAGTTTGATTTTGAAAAGTTTGTTAAACCTTTGTACTTCTTCCATTTTTCGTTTTCTACATAAAATGGAGTATAATGAAAAGTTCAATATTTTTACCCACTCTTTTTAGAAAGTGAAACTCACTTATTATATAGATCATTAGACATAGAATAAAATGTGGCAAACCTTTCTTTATTTGTATTTTTAATGGTTATGGTTTGCAGATCATCCATCCATCCATTTTCTAACACGCCTATCCCTTGTGGGGCCGTGAGGTTGTGGAAAAGTTTAATATTAAATGATTGGAACTCATGGTATTACACTTTAATCGGCTAATTAACTCAAAGCACCTGCAAAGGTTTCCTGATCCTAGTCTGGGTCAGTAGGCGACACAATCGCAGGTAAGACTGCTGATTGGGAAAATGTCCAGACGACAGTCGTTGACTCCCTCTGTTGAGAGTGCTGCATCAAAGCATATACATAGAACGTGGAGCGGAAGGAAATAGTTTGGTCGGAAATGGTGCACCAGCAACAGGGATGAAGTTAAAATCTATTCAAGAAATTGGTAGAGCTTTTTTAGGAGTGGACTGAGGTGAGAGTCAGTGAATCAAGTGCCACACAGACAAATGATGCTTTCCTCTTGTCAGGCCACTCCTGAACCTGAGACCTAACTGTTGCTCAAAGATCTTTTTATGTAAAAGTAAAGTTTGCATTTTGTTTGATAATCAAAGTCCCAGAGTCTGGATGAATAGTGGAGAGGCACATAATCCAGGTGCTTGAAGTCCAGTGTGAAGCTCCCACACAGCGATGAACTGAGGTGCAGTGTCATCTGCTGGCGTCAGTCCGCTGGGTTTTCTGAAGTCCACAGCCAACGCACCCCTCAGGAAATCTCAGAGCACTAAATGCTTCCTTCTGCTGACATGTGTTATGGGGATGTTGATTTCATATTCCTGCAGGACTTGGCACCTGCCCACTCTGCCAAATGTATCAAAACCTGGTTCATTGTCCGTGGTGTAGCTGTGCTTGACTGGACAGCAAACTAGCCTGACCTGAACCACAGAGAAAATCTGTAGGATATTGTGAAGAGGAAGATGAGCGACACCAGACCCAACGATCTAGATGACTGAAGACAGCTATCAAAGCAATCTGGGCTTCCATTTCTCCTCAGCAGAGCCACAGGCTGATCGCCTCCATGCCACGCTGCATTGATTAGGGCTGGGTATCATCTAGGATGAGCCGATTCGATACGATTCTCGATACACAGCTCACGATACGATACGATTCTCGATACATAGCTCAGCTTGATTTGATTCCAATATCGATATTTATTACTTTGAATTAATGCTCAGTGATTCAATCACCAAAATCAGCCAAATATTATGTTTATGTTCTATTTATTGATCACAGACATATTAACAGGAAAATAAAGTGCATTTGCTTCAATGCATTTAACGTGTCACGGAAACCAAAAATGTGCCCAAAAATCTGATTTTAGGGACAAAGGAGCTTCTAAAATCCTGTCGGCCGTTCCACAAATTCGTCTCACTCGCTCTCCTTCGCTGTGAACTGTAATGGTTGCGCTGTAATAACGCCCCCTAGGGTCTTCGGTTCTCCACAATCACTATCAAGCTATTTCTGGATAATGTTCACCTAAACTAGTGCACTTTCACATCTCCCACAGGTGCTGGGTCCCAGGTATTAAGTGTTCACTTATATACAGTAATCTTGTATTTTATTTATTTATGTTCTTTCACTTTCTTTTTTCAAATATCACATTACACATGTCAGCTTACATAATAATATATATGATTTAGCAATGGCATCTAGGTGTTATTCGAGTGTATCTGTTGCTTTATGTCTGTTGGTTGTGCTGTTCTTTTTGTGTCTCTTTCCAGGTGATGGAGCAGACAAAGAAGGTTTTATCATTCTCTCCCTTTTATCTCCTCTTTCTTTCACCTCTACTCTTTTTTTTCTTTTCTTTCACTTTTTGTTCTTCCTTTACTCTCCCATTGTCATGTCCATATAATTTGAAATTCTCCTTGCAGGAATCATAATAAAGCTATTTACAAGCATAAATCAAGTGGAGCACTATGGCGAAAGCCGTTTGCTCCACTTGTAAAAGCAAAATCTGCCGAGCTCTATCTGGCATTGAGACATCAATTCCTATTGCCATATTGCTAGACAGGACACTGGGAAAAAAAAAAAAAAAAAAAAAACGCCCCCAGAGGTTGGGAGGTATATCGATATTGAAAGCCAGAATATCGATATTAAATCGTTTTTAAAAATATCGATATTAATCTTTATATCGATTTTTATGCACAGCCCTAGCATTGATGCAGTAATTCATGCCAAAAGAGGCCCAACCAAGTATCGAGAGCATTAAAATTATCCTACTTTATCCTCAGAAGCCTGACATTTGTTCCACATATAATTTTGTACTGATCATATGTAACATTCTAATTTTGTTATGCCCTGATTTTTTTTTTTCATTATCTATAAAACATATTCACCAAAATTTCAAGAATAAGGGCTTGAAATGTTTTACTCTCTGTAACGCATCTATACAATAAATGAGCTTCACTTTCTGACATGGTTGTCATAGAATATTTCACTTTTTCGCAGTAGTCCGGTGTCTTTAGACTTACCTGGATATAGCCTTACATCAAGCATGACCAAGGCTAGTTTTTTGTGTTTTATCTTGAGATAAGACATGAAAATCCAAACCAGCTGAAAATCCAGAATCAGCATAGTTGTTGCATATGTTTTAATCTTCCACCCTAAAACAAATGCAGTTTAAGTAGCTCAACCTACACTTAAGTTTGATCGTGATAAAGAACTGTTCTCCGGTCATCATAAGCATGCCTCTTTTTAATGAAATCAACTGATCCTAACAACTATGACATTTTGCAATGATCAGATAATTTCCACTATCCCTATCTGTTTCCCTCTCTGATGTTCTCCTCCCCTTCTCTAACCTTACACCTCTGTCGTTCCGTATCTCCTGCGCAGATCGCTCTACCTCTCGGGCTGGACTGTGGTGCATTAACGTCGGCTCGCCCTCCCCTGCCCCCTCGGCCCCCAGCCATGGCCTCACGCATCGGGCTGCGAATGCAGGTACAACACCGCTTTGTTCAAACTGGAGGAAAGCATCAGCCGTGGATGTTATATGTTGTTGCCAGTGCTTGCTGTCGTCCTAATTTTGGTTAAGAATTTAATCTCAGTTATTTCGTGTTTTGGTTGAACAGCAACTAAAGTGCTTTGCTGAAGTATTCATATCCCTTTGAATTTTTTTACATTTTGTCATGTTACAATTACACTTGTTTCTTGTTTTTCTTTTCTTTTTTTTGTAATTGACCAACACAAAGTAGACTACAATTTTAAAGAGGTTAATTTTGGGTTTTCTAACTAGAAACTTTAAAAAGTGATAAATGCATTTGTGTTCAGCCCCCTTACTTCATACTTTTGCTGCATTTACTGCAGCAAGTCTATTAGTGTATGTCTCTACAAGCTTTTCTCATATAGAAAGGTGATTATTTGCCAATTCGTCTTTGGGGGGGAAAAAAAAAAAAACTATTGTGAAGTGTTCTGAAACCCCTTAGAGGTTATTACAATAATTGGGCTGTATTTAGCTATGTCAATCTTCCAATCAATCCTAATCAACTTTCATGTACCTGCTCAGCACTTTTGATCGTCTTGTTACTGAAAAGTACTTTATAAATAAACTTTCCATGCTGATAAAGGCAAATGTGCGGCTGTTGCGTTGAGTATGACACCAAGTGTTATTTTACTATCAATGGTGCATGGTTAACAGTAAAGGTTTGGTCTCGTCTGACCTTCTTTCACATGCTTTTACTGTTTATCCTTCATGGCTCTCTTCAAATGGAACATCCTATGGCTTTTGTTTAAAGATGGCTTTATTCTTGCAACCAGATTTGTGGTGTGCATACCTCATAGTTGTTCTATCAACATATTCCCCAACTCAAGTCTTAATTAAAAAGGCTGGATTTTTGCATCGATTACTCCAGATAGATTATTTATGTTAGTTTGATCACTTCTAAGGGAATTGGATGGATCAGATTTCTTTTGGGGTTTTAAAACAAAGGGACCTGAATACAAATGCAACATCATTTATTTTTAATTGTAAAATGCTTTTATAATCATTTATAATTTTTCTTTCTCTGCCTCACAATTATGTGCTGCTTTGTGTTGATCGAAAGCATAAAAAAAAGAAAATACACCGGAGTTTGCGTAACAAAAGAGTTCAGTGGCTTTAAATACTTTCACGAGATCCCGTATATTTTCATACAACTCGCTAACGGTTTTGATCTGCATGTTTCACATTTGCATAATTGTCCGAATAACCGACTCTACTCCTGGACCCCCTAAGCATTCTGAGACGTTTGTGCTTGCTTGCGTCCAGCTGATGCGAGACCAGCTGCAGCAGGAGGAGCAGCGTGAGCGGCAGCAGCAGCAGAACATGGCGATGCAGTACATGCAGCAGCGCATGGCCGGGCCACCTGCACCCACGCCGGCCATCAGCACCCCGCAGCAGAGCCAAAGCATGCAGGTTCCCGTGGAGGTCCTGAAGGTCAGTGAAGGCCACAAGCTTGGATTGTTACTGACCTGCTGGTATTAGGTTCAGTGGTCAGAAAGCTTTAGGAAATATCGTTCGGGAAAAAAACCAGGATGGTAAATCTATACCGATTACCGGTTGGATGAAATTCTGTCTATAAAATCGTAAATGTTTTAAACCACTGGGGAAAATTTCCAATCAGTAAAACTGATTTGTGCATTTCTTGTTTTTTATTAAGTTGAATTCTTGTTTTTGTGCATAGCATTACAATTAAGCGTGGCTCATATGCATTTTCAAAACCAGAAATGGCAGGAAGAAAAATGTAAAAGTTACAAACATCTGCCGTTTGATCCGTTTTCTCTGAACACGATATCTTCTCTCTCCTCTTAATTTCTATTTTACTCGACTTGGGAATAAAATGAGTGGTTTTGTGAAATCTCTTTGACTCCAACCGGTACAAACACAACCTGCATTACAAAGGAACAATAACCAAACAGTATGTATTTACAGGCTGGTTTCAGAGGACCTGGCCGTGGCTGGGCGCTGTGACAGGAATGTGCAGAGGAGGCAGTCAGGACTACATTGAGCATTCTGACCAGCAGCTCGGCTGTAAAGCCAAAACTCAAGAGACAGGTTTGAGAAAGGAGGAAAAAGGAAAATGGCAGGGGAGCAACAAGCATGTAAGACAGATGGGGGAGATAGGAGACATTTGACATGTTTTTTTTTTTTTTTTTTCCTCTCGATAGGCCAGATAGGGGTGATGCAGATAGGGCCGGACAGGGGCAGATAAAGCAAAGTGACATTTTGCCTGATTCCAGAGATGCCTGTTTGTCCTTATCTGCTGTTTGTGCGCAACACTCCCTCAGATGCTTTGTGTTTTTCTGTCCTGTTTGTAACTGTATATCTGTCCAGCGTGTGTGCAGTCTTTACAGTGTGGGGCAACACGCCGATATTGTATTGACCGTTGGTTTTTGTGCGCATGTGTGTGTGTGTGTGTGTGTGTGGTTGAATGAAACGGCGTTTATGAATCTCAGTGTTTTTCCTGTCGTAGACAAAGGAAGCTCTCTCCGTCTGTCCGGCCTTCCGAGGCCCGTCATACCTCCTGCGACACATTTCTGTGGAGTTTGTCTGTTCTGGTACCGCTCAGCCTCACGGGTCCAGCTGTCACAGCCGAGTTGATGTTTCCTTTGCTCATCCTCAGCGCTACATTCTTTTTTTTTTTTCTGTGTCTGTTTGTCAGTGTGGATTTCTTTTTTCTTTTTTTGTTCCTCCGGCGGCAAGGTTAGGAGCTGAGAGACAGGAATGTAATCATTCGCGTTCATTGTCCGTTTGTCAGCAAGGTTATGCAATAACCAACAAAGCCAAATTTCAGGGAACTTGCAGCGAGAGAAATGACTTCATAGCTTTCTGCGCGTGTAGATCATTCTACTTAACACTTCAGAGAATACAACCTAATCTCTAGTGCTATCTGATCCCCCATTGCTACGTCTTTACCTACCCGTGTTCCTTCTAGATGTCCATCATCAGGTTATGTAAATAGACTTTATGTCTGCGCACTGTTTAGGTCAGAGGTTTGCAAACACTCATCATCAGCAGGAATGTCCTATTGATTTGGGCTTTTAATGATGCGTTTGAACCTTCTTCTTTTTTTTTCCTAGGATGAAATGATCATGGAATATATAACATCAAGGATCATTAAAAAATAATTTAATGTACAAATTAGAATGTGCTGAGGGTTTTCTCTACAGAAAAGTCAGAATACACAAGAACACGCAGACATCCCTGCACCCCTAGTAACGAATGTTGCTTGAAACCAGTTACTTCCTGGCTAAACGTTTGACCACTTCTCTTACCGGAATTGGGAGAGATTATTTAAATGAATTGGTGTTCTGACACTGGTCTTGCTCTTGAGCACAAGGTGTACATTTTCCAATGGGCTGGGGGTGTAGTCATTCAAGAAGCCTGCTCTGTTCATTGCTAGTTTTGATACATGTTCAGGATTATTTTCCTGGTGAAATATCTTAACTTAGCCCAGGTTTTCTCTCATTTGACCCAAACTGTCGCCCTCTGGTGAGAGAAAATGTATTATAATGATCCAGAACTACTCAACATCCGCCAGGGTCAAGCCTGTCAGTGTCCTTGTTCACAGTTAAATAAAGTTTACGTCATGGACACCATAGAGACACTGACCAAGAGAGACACCGCTAATCCAAGATTGGCAGCTTTAAATGTGACTACAATTTTTAGCTGCCCACATCAGCAAAGCCAAGTGATTTTGGAAAAAGAGGAAGAATGGTGAGAATTTCACAACCAACACTGCTGTCCTATGTGTCAAGCACAGTGGTGGAAACGTCATGCTGTGGGCCGATTTCATGCCAGAAGTACTGGAAGTGGATGGAATAATAAAAATAAATAATTAGCTTCAGATTCTTTAACCTTGAACACACATCAAAGACAGTTTTGAAATGGATGAAGTGGGCTACTGTTAGGTTTCAGAAATGGTCCGGCCCTCAGTGTTTTTGAAAATGTGTTTAATATGCATAAAAGTCGGGCACTTTGCACGAAGCCAACCAATTTAAATGAGTTCTACCTATTCTGCCAAGAAGAGTGGTCAGATTTCCAACTAGAATCAGCTCCGCACTTAATTAATAGTTACAAAATATGGAGACGTCCCTGTAAAATGTATTTAAATGTTAGTGGAGATGCATGCAGATAGTTGAGCTTGGATGTATAATCTTAAGGCTGTATTGATTAGAGAAACTATACATTTAATTCAAACTTGGACACCCAGCTCTTGTTTCTAACAAAACGTTCAAAGTTGCTTTTATCATCAGCCCAGTCTGAAAAAGAACGCTGGGAATGTATCATTGAAAGAAATTAATGAAAAAGTAGATATGCTATTCATGCCAAATGTTAGTGCCTGTAAAATTCCGACTGAAACCCATTTCAGGTGAGAAAACAAATAATTTTGGGCCTATTTGCAAGCACTGCTCATGAAACTAGGACCAAGTGTCCCATTGGAAAAAAATTTAATGCAGGCCTGCGTTGAAGGTGGAAACCAGGTGAAATGAGATCCAGCGGTAGAACTGGCTTTGACGAGGGAGTTGTAAAAAAACAAGCAGAAAATATCTGTTCACTGAAATGTTTCTGTTCTTCTTATATCATTCTGCTCTTGGCCATTAAAGCGGATAAACGAAGGAAGAGGCATATCTCTACTTAGCTATGGCCTTTGATGAAGGAATGAGGCCGGCCCATGGGTCTGTCCAGCCACACTTGAGGATTTAGTGCAGCTTTACCTCTAGACATCCCTGACTGGATGCTATGTATCCTGTTCTATCACATCACTAAAACATAAAGGGGTCTAAGCACGATCTGGAATGGGTCTAAATATTGGTGTTAAACTCTTTTGAGGCAACTGGCTTTAATATTTCAGTTTTTGTGAAGGTGTATTTAGGAACCTTTTGTTAAGGTTTTTGTTATTGAAATCATTGTTAAAATGTATCTTTGGAAAACTAGAAAATGTACAATTTCTCTGTTAATCAAAAATTAATTACTATGTTTTTGCTTTACATAGGTACAAACCCACCTGGAAAACCCAACCGACTATCATATCCGTCAGTCGCGAAGACAACAAGTGAAAGAATATCTTTCCACCACTTGTGCCAACAAACAGGTATTTGTCTGTCGAACGGTTGGCCGTGCGGAGAGCGCGGCTAAAGTATGCATACCGCTTGAACTTTTTGCTGTTTCCTGTGATAGACAAACACAAAGTAGTGCATCACTGCTAAGTGGAACAAGAAAGATAAATGTTTTTTTTTTATTTATTTATTTTTTACTAATCAGAATATGGAAAGTATAGTGTGTATGAATTTATTTCTCCCTGAGTCAATGGTTGGGAGAACCATCTTTTGTAGGAATCAGAGCTGCAGTGTCTTATGGGTATTTCCAGATGTGCACATTTAGATTCTGTGAAGTTGGCTCATTTTTCTTTGCAAAAAGGCCTCAAGCTCAGTCAGACTGTGACTCTGTGAACATCAATTCTGCAGTGTTGCATCCTGTTTTCATTCTGATTAAAATCTGGGGTTCCGGTGGGTCATCATAACACATTGATAAGCTTTTATTGGAATTATTCAGTTGTCAGCTTTGCCCGTGTCTTTAGTGTCAGTGTCTGGCTGGAAGTCTCTATCAGGTTTTCTTCCAGGATCGCCCTGTGTAGCTAGCTCTCCCTCTGAAAGGAAAATATCACAATGAAAAGAAAAGCGACATGACGCTGCCAAAACCCATATGTCACCATGGGGATGGTGTGTCCGGGTCATGGGCACTCAGTTTCCTACCTGATAGCCTTTGGCATGTAGAACAAAAAAGTGTCATTTTGATCTTATCTGGCCAGGGCAAGGCCTTCCACAAGATTGGGAAGGGGACGCTGATGGCTTTCCTCTCTTCCTTAAAGGCCAGGTTTTTACCGTACATGACCAAAAATTATCCCGTCAACAGCTTCTTCTATCTGAGCTGTGGATCTCTCTAGCTCCTCCAGATTTATCATGGGCTTCTTGCCTGATTTTCTAAACAAATGCTCTTGGTTTGCAGTTGTCCCATACACTTACTGGTTGTGGAGGCCGGATTAAGCGCTCTGTGAGATGTTCCAGTGTTAAAACCTTTCCACAACTGCATCCCTGACTTGTCTGCTGTGTTCCCTGGTCCTCATGGTGCTGTCTGCTCTCATGTTCTCTAACAAACCTCTGACACCTTTTACAGAACAGCCGGATTTTTACTGAGTCTTTATTTACTAATTAGAGGACTCCTGAAAGAAATTACCTGCAATTGATGTTTTTTTAGGCATATCAGGGCAAAAGGGTTTGACTATAAATATGTGCCATCTTTTTTTTTTTTTTTTTCAGATTTGAATTTGTAAAAAAACAAAAAACTTTTAAAGTATGTGTTTAGTTTCCACTTTCTATTTATGCCCTAATTCTGTGTTGGTTTGTCACATAAAATCCTGAAAAACCACATGGAAGTTTGTGATTGTAATGCAACAAAATGTGAAAAACCTCCAATAGTTATGAATATTTTTCAACATCACTGCATCTCTTGTGTCTGCAGACGGTCCACTCGGTGGCGGGGCTCATGCCGCCGTCTCCTCCCACAAACATGGTACCCGCGGGGGGTTCTGCGTCTGCACCTCCGCCCCTACACTCCCCACACATGCTCAAGGAGCAGCTCATGTCAGGGAACAGCGCCCCCAACAGCCCCATGGCCATGCTCAACATCGGCTCCAGCCACGAGAAGGAGGTAGGCGCCTTCGAGGGTGCTGGGCACACTGTGGGACAAACATAAACCGATAAACATTAGGTTCATGGTCTGCTGTTAAAGCTCGGTTTGCATGGACCCAACACAAATATCCCGCGTTACAACTTTATTATGCCAATATATAAAATTACAAGGGTTGAAAATTAGCTCAAAAACGACATGATCTCCACTTTTTATGAAAGCATCATAATGTTTTAATTGTTCTCTGGTGGGAGCAGCACTTCGCGAGGGAACAGTAGGTGAGTTGGAAGAAAGTGGCGACTAACTGAGAGAGACAATTAGTGGAGTTTAAATGCTCCATAATGGCCTTCCTGCAGTAATTACAGCTTAACAAGTGACAGAGGAACAGCAGAACGCAGGGGCCTTTGAACCTGGGAGACTTTGACCAACACTCTGCCTTCAACTCTCTTTTTCTCTCTGAGACAAATTATTTTTTCAAAGCTGAGAATGAGGTCTCTAAATGTTGCTCATTTCTAAAAGCTCTTGTTAAATATATATTTATAAAAAAAAAGGTGGCAGTGGTTTAAGTGCTTTACTTGCTGAATATTTGAATAATGTTCCGCAATTTTTTTCTAGACTCTATTATCAAGAATCTTTAAACTTTTTTTTACAGTCACAGAAGAAACTCTTAGCTCTGTATAAACTGGATCAGTTTTTCTTGTAAAATGCCTTGACATGACATGCTCCGAATTGGTGATGTATAAATAATCTGAATCGAGCTCAGTTAAAACGCTGTGGATTTGACTTACTTTGTCATGTGATGCTGTTTGAATGAATCCAATTTTTTTTTTCTTTTGCAGATGGACGAGGTTATTGATGACATCATAAATATGCAGTCCAGTTACGATGACGTCCCGGGATACATGGACCCTATCCACATGCCAAACACAGTGAGTAGAGGGAACCCTCCTTCTAAAAAAAGACACAGATTCCTTCGCTTTCATGGAGTTTTATCTGACCCCTGTACTTTCCATCCAGTTAATGTGGAGGTAAAAGATCGAGTGCATCACTGGCTGTAAAACCTTATGAGGCATTTTTGTTACCGCTGATGTTTAGCTGTAAACATTTTCTCCCCCTTTACACTTTCTAGAAACATTTCTTTAAATAATAATTCTTTAAACGTTCCATCAAATTAAATTAGCATGCTGTGTTTGCAAAAATACTCATACCTCCTCTGCACATGTTGACACATTACAGCAACAAAGTTCAGCCTTGTTGGGATTTATTGCCGTAGATTAAAATAGGTGGAAGGAAAAAGTTGACAGATTTTTTACAAATAAACCTGAAAATTGTGGCATGCATTTGGATCCAGCCCCCTTTTCTCCAATACCTCAAAATAAAATCCAGTGCATCAGAAACTTCCTTCAGAAATCATCTAATTAGTAAATATACATGTGGGAACCAACACTGAGCATCGCCACCATCCCTATGGGGTCAAGCATGGTGGTGGCAGCATCATGCTTTGGGAGTGGTTCTCTTTGACAGGGAGAGGGAAGCTGGACGAGGTTGATGGGAAAATGAAGGGAGCTAAATACAAGGAGGATGTTGGAAGAAAACCTGGTAGATCAAAGCTCAAAGAGTTCATAGAATGGCCCAATTAAAGTTTCGGCTTTAATTCAATTCACGTTTTGTAGTAAGACTTTTATGTTCATTCAGTCAGTCTTCAGCTTCAGCTATTTTGCACACACACACACACACACAAAAAAAAAAAAACAGGCTAAAATGTGGAACTTTGCTACATGACAAAATGAGAAAACGTTCCAGAAGTATGACTACGTCTGCGTTGCATGACCTGCATCTATGAAAATAGGTGGATTGGGATAAGTTTCTTTTTGAGTAGGGTGTGAATTCTGCGGTATATCTTTTTACTTATATTCCATTATTTAGTGTGATTTAGTTTTAAAGCTCAGCAATTAACGAAACAACACTATTTTTAAGAATGTTTAACTACTCTGCGTCCCTTTCTAGCTTGTTTAGATCAGTGCGATGAGGGAAACTATGTTATTTGATTTGAATTGTTGTTCTGTCAGACTTTAGGGACTTATTTGAGCCCAGTAAATCCGTCCTGTAGTTGGATATAGCAAGTCAGCCATTAGTACAGAGTCTCACTTCTCATTTTTCACTACAACAGCCCATGTTGTGAGTGTTTGCCACTATTATTGGATATTATTAGGCTCATCTATTAATTAAACCACAGCGAGTTAATGTTTCAAAGCAACCATTGAACCAATGAGTGTTACTTCAAATCCAATTTTTTCATTCAGCATGTATCCGCGGCGTTCCAATCAGTTTTGTCTTTGTGCAGCCATAAACAAAAAACACATAGACAGACAAAGTGAAGTGTATGAAAAAAAAAAAGAAGTGTATAATTGGCTTAAATGCTAAACATTCCTGCCCTAAACCGTGTTGGACATAGTTAGAAACAGCAGGGAAGACACGCCGGGCCGAGGACTGTGCCGAGCTTTGTGTCCGAGAGAGCAAACTCAGAAAATTAACAATTAAGCCGCCACCGGTTAGAGTTCAACTTGTTTACAAGACATTCGGAAAGAGGGAGGTGGAGGAGGGAAAAAAAAAAAAAAAAAAGGAGTGGGGGTGGGGGGGTGGATGTGGGTAGGGGCGATGAGGACAATTTATTCTGAAGGGAAAACAGGCTGAAAGTCCAGTTGGGGGAAAGTTCACTCCTGTTTGGTGGAGAACGGAGGTAGAAGACGAGCAGGAGCGCCGCTGAGGTCATTCTCTCAGCAGCGGCAGCAGCAGCAGCAGCAGCAGGGGAGGCGGGTGCCGCAGAACACTGCATGTGCTGCCCGAGCCCAGGAGAGAAGAAGAAAGCCCCCCCCCCCATTCGGCCTTTGTAAGCAAAGGAGTGTAGGATGAAGGAGATGAATAAGACGTATGCCATTGTGGAAGTTCTTGAAGGAGAACAGATTCAGCTGGTAAGATAAAAGCTCCCATGCTGCTTTAACGTGACTTTGATTTAGATCTGAGGAAGTGGGTTGTCTTTTTCTTATGCTGTGTGTTAGTAGCTTAAACTTTAGTTGGGAGATACAGTAGCAGCTTTTGCTTCCTCCTTTAATCATAAGACACAAATTAAGATTGCAAAGGACTGCTCTGTTGTTGTTTTTCTTACATTACCTTATTATTATTATTATTATTATTGAATATTTTTTGCTGCAGTTTAAGTCAAAGACTCTGCTACTTTCAGTTCACATTGTAGGTTTCTGAAGTTCGGTCTGACTTTAAATCAAAGCTGGCTCCGGCACCGTGTGCGTTTAACCCGACTTAATGCTGTGCAGAGAGTAGGAAACCCCACGCATGCGGCTGCCGCTTTATCTCACGCTGCTTTGTGTGGTTGATTGGTTTAATCACTTAAACTTTGTCTTTGTGCATGAGTCTGTGCTGCGCTGTGTGATTAGATTGGCCAGCGCGCACTAATCAATCGCGGGACGGACAGCGTTTCAAAAGATGGCCTTTAAGGCATTAGTTTGAAGCCGCGTATCAGTACGTTGACTGTGCTGCACAGACTCCAGCACCCCCCACTCCCCCACTCCCCCCTTCCCCTCCCATCGCCTTATTCCCTTTAATGTCAGAACAGTGAGTAAAATTCACCTGCTAATCCTGACGGGGATTAAGACAGCAAATTCCTTGGAATTCTTGGAATCTTTTAAAGTTCAGCAAGAGTCGGGGACACCGCTGAATGCCAGGCACAGAGAGGAGGTTTTCAAAAGTCTGCGAGCAGGTGGTGACACTGGGTCAGAAATGAGCTGCTAGTCAAATGAAGCGAGCTCGGAGGTTTTTTTTCCGATCGGGATGCGTGGGGTGCAGAAGCGTGGGGGGGGGGGGGGAAGTGGCTGGGGAAGAGCTAGGTTTTCTGTCGTCAGCAGAAATAATGTTAACATGACCCGGTGATAAAAAATAAAAACCAGACATTTATTGGGTTTTTATCACCTTATGATGATGCACTGATTTGTTGTAAACATTAACCCTAAAAAGCATCAGACCTCCCTAAAGGTGGATGGCCACACTTTTGAATAATGCTGCTGCTGGACATCAGCTCATTTGTGAATAATCATTTTAATGATTTTCCTTTACCATTTTTTTTTCCCCACACCTACACAGCTCAACTTTCTAATAAGTTTTTATGCTCATGTTAGTATAGAAAACATTGAATGTCATTGGCAAGCTGCAGACAGGCCTGTTTATGCTTATGTCTGCGAATGTGCCAGATCTCTTAGCTCGCACAGTAGCCTGCAGATTAAGTTATCTTTCCCTTTGAGCTCTTTATCTGTCAGGCCTCATTAGCAGCGCCAAATTCTTACCTACTGCTTTGGTGCAAGTGTGACCGGGCTCCTCTACGGTCCTAAAACTCATTGACTCCCTGACCTGCACAATTAAAGGGAAATCAGCTCTTTTTAACAGTCGCTGTAGACCTAAATCTCCGTTGTTATACAGCGTCTAAAGTGCAAGATATTGGAGTTTGGAGCACTTCACAGGTGTAAATTCAGGTGCAGGAGAAGGCAGAGGAGGCATCGAGCCATAAAGGCCGATAAGGTAGATAACGCGATTGTCAATCATTGCTGCGCGTTTGGCAAGCTGTTCTCAGGTGTGATGTTTTTTCATCATCTGCTGCTGGGTGCACTTCACAGCACAATAAACACGGACACTGACTTCATAAAGGTAGTTTACAAGGTGTATGAAGCTGTAAATGATTTCTCCAGAAGGAATAACAGATTTGAGTTATAGAAGAGGTGCAGATTGACAATATTCTATGCTTTATGCTGCATTTCATTAATTAGATTTAACTTTTACCTTTTTTTTGCACTTACAACCCAAGCAGACATGGACATAGTGGTATCACTTTTAAATTTGGACCTGAAACACATTTTCTTGTTATTTTGATTAAAAAAAAAACTTAAGTTGTTAAAATCAAATAGTTATTTTTGAGAATACTTAAAGTTAAGTCCATGTGTAAAATAAGATATCTACATGTTTTTTTTTTTCCCGTGTGTGCTGCCCGTTCCCTCAGCTCCCGCTTTCCAGCAGCCACCTGGACGTCTACACAGGTCCTGGGATGAAGGCGCCGACCATCGCCATGACGAGTAACTCCTGTCCCGCCAACCTGACCATCAAGCGAGAACTGTCAGGTGCGAACAACTACGTTTTTAAAACATTCGGTTCTCCAATTGTGAGCCTCTGGTGGATGATACAGACGTGCTGTCGTTTCCGCGCCACTTTGGCACCCTTTAGTTGATGAGTTTTTGTTTTTGCAAAGACGCAGAAGCCCGTGCGCTGGCCAAGGAGAGACAGAAGAAAGACAACCACAATCTAAGTGAGTATATTTGCGGCGGACACATTCAGACAGACACACACATCTTGGTCAGCCTCTCAGCCGTGCTTATTTAGCTGACTAGAGCAACAAGTGGGTGGATAGTTAACTTGATCATTTCTGCTGTTCTAGCACTTAAGAGTAATTGCCTGTGACTGTGTGTGTGTGTGCGCGTGTGGTTTGTGCATGTGTGTGTGTGTGTGTGTTTATTTTTTTACTGTTCTTTATTGTTTATCTCAAAAATGCAAAAATGTGCGCTTTCATAGTGCAAAGCTCAGAAATCAGGCGTAGACTATTACCCTTGCTAACTGTCTTGTTTTACTGTTTCTTTCTCTTTGCTCTTCTTCGATAGTTGAAAGGAGGAGGAGATTCAACATTAATGACCGAATCAAAGAGCTGGGCACCATGATTCCTAAAACCAATGACCTGTGAGTTCCTTTAACTTTGTTGGGTTTTAAAGCGGCATCTCAGTAAATTAGAATTTCATCAAGATTCTGTTTTAAAAGGTTGAACTCATGTTAGATTCATTAAACACTCGGTGACATATTTCAAGCAGAATGCACACAGATTACATAATACACACAGACTCAACAAGGCATATTGTTTCAACACTTTTTTTCTCTCTATGAAATCACTTGATTGCACTGATCAAAAACGTTTCCTAAAAACCTCAAAGCGTGCAAATAGTCCTGAAGTTCTAATAAGACATCCACATTCAAGTCAAAAAGTCAGATAGAAGTCCCTTTACAAACGATATAAATTACTGTGCTGTTGCATGAATTCATCGCCTGAACGCTCCATCGTCGATACATTCAAGCCCGCAGTAAATACTGCACGATAATTTGAAATCTTGTGGTCTACACAGTGATTGGAAAGCCTGCTGGCTTGATAGTTTTTGCAGCAGGCAGTTATTAACATCCTCTTTGTGGAGGATAAGTTACAAATGGCCATCCCCAAGAAAGCTGTCTGTTCAGAGTTCTAAATCTTAACATCTTAATGGAAAAATTAGGTGGAAGGAAAAAGTATATTAAAAAAAGGCAACAACACAGGCCGCAGCATTGAGAAGACTCTAAAGCAAAAACCGGCCAGGACTGTTGCTTAGATTTTGTAGTCCTAGTTTAGATAAAAGTACATTTTTCATTTTATTTTGAAATTAAAGTCCTAGAGTCTAGAGGGATGGAGAGGAACAAAATCAAGAAAATATCCTGTGTGCTGTTTCTGCAGTCAGCAATGACTCAGGCTGCCATCTCATCTGCTGGTGTTGGTCCACTGTTTTTTCTTGTTTTGTCCAAAAGTCAGCAAAACTGTCTACCAGTATATCTCAGAGCACTTCATGCCTCCCTCTGGTGACAAGCTGATTTCATTTCACAGGTCTTGGCACCCTTAATATAAAGTGCTAATACTGTTCAGTATATGGACCTATCTTTTCGTAAAGCTACATGTCTGTAATGAAATTACATTTTATGTGTCTTATGCAATAAAATTTTTCTGTGAATCAGAATTTTTTCATTATCTGTAGTCTATAATCATCAACATAACCTGAAATAAAGGCTTAAATATATCACTCTATGAATGGATGTATATATTATAAGTTTCACTTTCTGACCTTTGTTAATGGTATTCTGATTTATTGGGATGTATTTAGGGATTCAAAGGACATTGGGTAACCAGTTGTGTGTATTTAAATCTGTTTGTAGTGACGTGCGTTGGAACAAAGGTACCATATTGCGGGCGTCTGTAGAGTATATAAAACGCATGCAGAAGGATGTGCAGAGGTCCAGAGAGGTGGAGAATAACTTCAAAAGGATGGAGATGGCCAACAAGCAGCTTTTGCTACGCATCCAGGTAAAACACAAACGAAAATGCATAAACAATAGAAAAAAAATCAAGACGATAAATGGGATCATATTAGATTTTGGTCTCAACAGGAGTTGGAGATGCAGGCTCGACTGCATGGCCTGCCAAGCACCTCCCCATCTGGCCTGAACCAGAGTGAAATGATGCCTTCCTACGTAAAACAAGAGACCAGCCCCGAGCAGAACTTTTCTCATGCACAGCCACAAGTCCTCCACCAGGCTCAGCACCTACCCCACAGCCAGGCTCAGCCCCAACAGCACCACTTCCTCCCCCAGACCCACCTCCACCTTCAGAACCAGCTCCAGCCTCAGCCCCGGCAGCTGCCGCCGCTGCCGCAGCACCTCCCGCCCCAACAGCCCATCCAGTACCCAGCGGTGGGGAGCTCCCAGCCCTTTGACTTTGCCCAGTCGCTGGACTTGTGCGACGGGATACCCGGATTCTCAGACGGCATGTCGGGACTGGGCGACCTGGCCGCGCTGGACGTCCACGGGAGAAGAGGCGAGCTCAGCTTCTTGATGATGGACGAGCCTTTGTCCCCTATGGGTGGAGACCCGCTGCTGTCCGCGATGTCCCCCGAGGAATCTGTCGACTCCAGCCGCAGATCCAGCTTTAGCATAGAGGATGGAGACATCATGTAAAAAAGTAGTCGTTGCAGTTACACTGTATACAGCATAAAAAAAATAAGAAAGCCCCAAAAATATACACCTCACTCAAAACTAAATGAAGGATTATTTCCCAGGTTTCATTATCACGTATTTTTAAAGACTTTGTGGTACAGCTATATCTCTTTAAAGGTACGGTCTGAGATAGAAGGTACACCACTCTTTAGAGTCAGAGCCGGCCCAAGGCACAAGTAAACTAAGGTGCTGCTTGGGGCCTCCAGCCCAAGAGGGGGCGCCCACAAGTGTTTTACCTCTTAGACACAATATAGATCTCAAAATGTTATTAGAATGTTTTTAAAAGAATTCACTATTATTTAGAACATTGCACCTTAATTTGTTAAGGATTTAGATAAACTTACAGAAATTATAATCATTATATTTTCACATTTTGATCATGTTAAGGTTGATAATTTTAGTATTGCTAGTTTAATAATTTCCGCTGTTTGTTTCTGGGCTAGTCTCCTTTCAAAGACAATGCCACTGCAAACTAATCCGTTCATAAGTTACATTTATTCGTATTACCTTACCGGGGACCAAAAATGCCACAATTCAACACATTAAGTTACAAAATAATTTTTTTTCTATATATATATATATATATATATATATATATATATATATATATATATATATATATATATATATATATATATAGAAATGATGATTTAAATGAAACTGAAAAGACGTGCATTAAATAAATTGGTTGAATGCAAATCATCTGTCAATGTTAAAATTATTTAGTAATTAAAAGTATTTTTAAAGTTTGGATTCATTTTATGTTTAGATCATGAATAATTGAAGTATTTATATATTGAAATATTTAATTTTCCTATATGTCACAGCATATGGATTAGTTTGTCCATCATCCTTACCCATCAAAGTATGCAGGCGGTGCTATAGACCGTGTGGTTGGTGGTCTGATGAGTTGGATGTTTGATTAGTTATTCTTAGTTTAAGTTATTTCATAATGGTTGTAGCACAGGAAATGGGAAATACATTTTTAAATAATTATCTATGACTTTATCACAAATAAAATTTTAATTAATTATTTTAACATTTAATCATTTATATTGATAAACTATGATAGATAGATAGATAGATAGATAGATAGATAGATAGATAGATAGATAGATAGATAGATAGATAGATAGATAGATAGATGTGTTATTATATATAATTGTGGCACTTTTGGCCCTTCTCAAACCTACTGAGTCTGCATTGAAACGGGTTTTTTTTTTTTTATTATTCCAACAAATAATTTTGAAAAGGAATGGGGTGTCAAATCAGATTCTGCTTAGGCCCAAAGACTCTCTTGGGCCGGCTCTGTTTAGAGAAAACGTTTTGCACACACATTCAAGCGCCTGCAAGTTAATCTGCGCATCTTCAAGCTTTTCCTGGCAGGCTGAGCATTTTTCAAGTAGTGAACCAACCCGCACATCAGTCGTGCAGCACATCTAGCCGTATTTCCACCAGGGGAACTCTGAATCCTAGCCGAGCAGAGGAAAAAAACACCAGTAGCTAATTAGATTGACGTATCGGATCCAAGGGCAAACGGGGGCATTGTCTCACGTGATCGTTATTTACTCCCCGCCCCCACCCCATCCCCCTAACACACACACACACACACACACACACACACACCTCTTTTAATAACTGCAAAATGATTCGGCCAACGATGGTTAATAAAATAGAAATAGCTTTATGGTCCTGCGTGCATAATCCATCCTGAGGGGGAAGCAGTCTTCTGACACAGCTGCTCTCCTCACTCTGCTTTTCCACATTTTGCTTTGGCCACACATGTTAGGTGTTGATAAAGATCTGAGTTGGCCTGATAAATTGTTGGGATCTCTAGAACTGTACTCATCTTATGATTCAGTTAAAAGAATTACTCAGTGGCTGGGCGATGATTATTTTTGCTAGCTGATCTTTATCTCTCTCTCTCTCTCTCTTTCTCTGATTATGTGTTGGATATACCAAACTGTAAACTTGATACTGTCGTGACTAGGGACATCCCAACCAGGAATTGTTCTCCCTGTTAGGAATGGGAAGCAGTCGGTGCATAATTACAAGCTGCTACTGGCATCTGACCCAACTCAAGAGCCAAAGTCTTCAATAAACTTTTGCCCCTGCGTGCTTTCATGCAGCACAGCTTGCTAAAGTGCGTGGCTACCATAAGAATGGTCGCTTTCCGCCTAGATTCGGCGTGAAACATACAGTATCTTTTTAAGCGGCTGCAGTTAATTGTGTGCAGATGAGATTTACAGCTTCTTAAAACATAGCATGTTAATGCGCGGTGCCTCAGCTCCTCTCTTCACATTACACTGACAGACATTTAGCTGCAGCAGGCAACAGAGTCTCTTCTTCCAATTGCTCGGGAAAACCCAGATAAATGGACTATTGTGCCCGGTTATTATGAAAAAAGCCCGTGATTATTACTTTTTTTTTTATAATTTTTTTTTTTTTAACTGGCTACACAAATTGCAGACTTGTAGGCACAAACAACATAAAATCACAACTGGTATCGTGAGCGCAGTCCAGCCAGGGACTTCAATACTGATCATTTATAAAGGCTTTGTTCGCAAACCCAGATCCCATTTGTGGGATCTGGACATCCCCAGTCGCCCCCTTCACTCAGATGCTGTCAAGTCCTTTGGGAATAATGTTATGAAGTTTTTTTCTGGACGATCTAAAAGATTTAGCATTAACTTATCAGAAACTTGTCAAAAAATACTCAGGTACTGTAACAGAATGCAGAAACGGCACGAGTTTTGTTGATTTTTGGTTGTTTCAGAGCCATGATTTATGCGTCTGCCTCCTTTTTACAGCATGGTTTTCTATGTTTTGGGCAAGATTTAATATCACTCGGTCGTGCCTTTCTGCCGTTCGCTCAAACTAAACTATGCAGTTCGTAAAAGGGCTCAACGTGATTTCGAGTTGAGCTTTTAGGGGTTCGTGAAAGCGGTCAACATGAAGGAAAGATGCGGGTAGGTTTTTACCGAAGAAGGATTGAGAAAGTTTGGTCATGTATTTATGATCTTAGTCTTGTAAGGACAGAATCAGAACACACGCATGCATCCACACTCATTACAGGAACATCTAAAGGCTTTAAGGAAGAAAGTATGCGTTCCAGTTCAACACAGACACTGACGGCTGCAGAGGCGATCCATCGCTCCAGCCGCCACATCGCCGGTCGCAGCAGGTTGAGTCTGTCGCATGTCTGCTTGGGTTTGACTTTTCTATGTTGTCGCCTTTGACCAGAACCGATAAAGCTAGACAGCAAAAAAAAAAAAAACAGAAATAAAAATAAAAAACAGCGACAAAAAGGACTTTGAAAGTGATTTTTATGTTGACCTGTATTCTTTTATTTTAGAGTTTGTCATTTGTTTTATCTCTCGAAGCACTGGAATCTGTATCGTTGTTCAGACTTTGTTCAAGGAATAAGATTTATTTCAGATGTTGTATACCACTGTGCCACTTAAATGTATTTTATTTGTATTTGTTGTTTTAGTTCTATTTGAATTCTGTTCCTAAGTGCCTGCTCCTCTCAGAGACAGTTCGGGAAACTACATCATAAAGTGTTTCACAGCAAGAAAAAAAAATAGAAAAAAACAAAGTAAAGAGTTTATAAACTTCAGAATTTCAATTTTTTTTTAAAGATTATGTACATTTGGGTCATGATTTTTTTTTTTATATGATTCAAATTATTTCCTTTGGTCTGCTCTAACTTTTACTTTTGGCAGATGCAGATTAAACATGATTCTGTGATTTGACTGAAATTTAATTACTTATTTAATGAATGTATGGTTTGGAGTGGTTCTGGTTGAACTGAAATACATCAAACCTTTTTCCTTCACCTGCTTCTTTTCTTCCTGCCTTTGACTTCCAGGTAAACCTGTGACTATATATATATATATATATATATATATATATATAAAATCTCATGAGGCCAGAGTTTTTCTTCTTCTGGCTTTCTATCACTGACTTTGCATACACTGTTGTCCAGAATTGTGATTTTCTTTTTCTTTCCTCCCTGCTACACTTAAGCCTATGTTGCACAGTCACCAAAACCACACTCCAAAGAGCTGCTTGGGCCTCATGTGATATTTGACATCAGGGTGCTTTGCAGAGCAACCAAACAGAGAAACGTGGTTCTGAATTTACTAAAAATATAAAATGCTTTACCAGAATCCATCCTCTGACTTTTTTTTTTTTGTTATTCACTTCTAAAACCTTCTGGATTTCAAAAGAGACAACCTTAGAAGTTAGTAGTCTAACATGTCTTTTGTTAATACAGTGCGTATTCACGCTCATTAGATTTTTGGAAGAGTTTGTCATCTTTCAACCACCAATTACAGTGTATTCTGTTTGGATTTGATGAGATAAAGACTAATATAATGTATAAATTATATAAATTAAAGTTGTACTTGTATTTAAATAAAATTAAAGGGGCATATATCATGTTTTTGTAAGCCTTCCAAAATCAAGCACATGCATATATATGATGAAATAATGCCTTTGACGCTACACAGTATTCATTTGTTTTGAAATATTAGTTATTTTTCCAACTCGGAAGAAAGACGCCTGCCTTCACAGCGATGCCGCCTCTCCCCATGTGGGGTTGGCTGAGAGCCGCTCCGGCATGTCATTCAAAAACAGTGGCTGGCTGTCACTGAGCAAATTAGGTGCTAAAAGCAGAAATTATCGCACCCTGCTCAGATCACCGCTGGTTGGTGTTGTTTGCTGGGCAGGGACGATGTGGTGAAAGTAGGAACTTCCTGTAGGGGGCAGATAATGACCGCTATGTAGACCTGGGCTCCATATGAATACCCTTAATAGTAGTGTCTAGCTCCTGTTCTTTGCTCCTGTTCCTTGACCTTTAATGGGGTCAACATTAAGAACTCTTATCGTGGGGAGGAAAGGAGCCTTGGACTGCTGTGCCAAATTCAGACAGCCTTTAACTCCGACGTCATTACGTGAAGGAAACGTACATGGATGATGAAAGTCAAATCCAGGCCTTCAGCCTTCCAAAAATGAACCACAAAGTGCACACTCTCCTCTCGCCGGCCATTTTCGTGGATTTCTGTGAGGGAACTGTGCTGATAGGTCAAGTCATACAACGAATTGTGGGATGCCTTAACGCTTCTTAGCACTGGTAAGCGATGTTGTGGGGTTCCTTGGCAAAACTAGCCGCAGGATGAAGCATACAGGCTACTTTTCCTACCTCCTTCCTCACTGACTGCAGTATTCAGAAAGCACTTATCACGGCCACCGCTGACGCACTTCCGCTTTGACTAAAGAGACCTTGCTCTATTAGGGTATTCAGATTGTCAGATTGAGCCCTGGTCATGGTCAATCGTTGTCCAGGACAGGATTAACGACGATTTCCAACATGCATGAATCAAGCAAAAAAAAAAAAAAAAAAAAAACTTTGGGCATGGTTATGATGAAGGAATAGGATAGCATAGTTAAAAGCTCAAAAATGTCGCTTTTGCATGATAAAGCCCCTTTAAAACTAACAATGTGAAAAGTGTGTGTGAGGTGCCACCCTCCCAGAGTCAATACCACAATTTTCTGCAGCTACAGCTGCAAAATGTTTTACATCTAGACAATAAAATTCATGCTCACACTCCTTTGCAAAATCAAGTCAGAACAGATGAAGAGCAGCTGTGAACATCAATTTTCAAGCTACCGATTGCCACAGATTCTTAGTTGGATTTTTGTCAGCGTTACACATGAGTATGCTTTCACATGAAATTATGTGTCCGCCATGAAATAATGCAACAGTAAAAAAAAAAGAGAAGATTTTGTGGTAAGTTTTAAATTCCACACCCACCAATGAAACCTTTATCCAGTGACGTTAATTACAACCCTCACCTTTAAATCTTAGTATTTGTGTCTATCATATTTTCTGTCGTCTGCAGTCAAGCAATTTAGATGCACTTTAAATGCGATTACATCGTTGTCCAGGAGAGGGCGCCAGAGCTTTACATTAAAGAACACCTAACCAACTTTCTCCTCCTGTTGTCAGGCGTCTACTTTCACAGCAGGCGCAGAGAGGTCCATGTGTAATTAATCCTTATTAATAAGCCACCGAATTAACTAATCAAATTGCTGCTCTGTCTCGATAGAAAGTCGGGCGTGGATTTGCATGGGTCGTATTTAAATCTTGGAGACGTGAAACAAACATTGCAACAGCCCAATGCAATCTAAACGACAACGTTTTTCGACAAATTACGACGCACACGTACCAGTCCAGCTTTTAATTTTACCTGTCTTCAGTAGCTCACCCATTTTTTACCTCTCCTGCTGGGCGTTCCATCATCTGATGTATTAGTCCGGCGCCGCTTTGGGATGATCCATAAACCGTCTAACTGCCTTTCTTAAGTTAAATCAGGGTAATCTTTTCCCTCATCCACACACACACACACACACACACACACACGCACACACACACACACACACACACACACCTCTCCTGATAGTGAGTAGCACGCTGGAGTGCAGTGATGGTGTCTGCAGCCCATCCACCGGCCTATTCTCCAGGGTCTTTATGATGCTAATGTACTTCCCGGTCTAATAAATCCCTGTAGAGCTGCAAAGAGTAGATCTTATGGCTCACTCTGATCGCCACCTTTTCTACCCCCCACACCCACACCCCCACACCCACCCAAAGACACACATGTGTGCACTGCTACAAAAAATGCCTGCCTTGCACTTCTATTAACACTTGGTTGGCTGTTTAGCGAGAGGGAAAGAGGGGAAGGGTCGAGACAAATCAAACATGAAGGGGCAATTTAAGAAAAGTTGGCTGAGGAAAGCGGGCTCTAGCTCTGGCTCTGGCGGAGAGCGCTGGGGGCCGGAGACGCTTTGAGGAGTAGTTACTCCTCGCTTCCGTTTTCTATATGGAGGAGGCCTTCTCGAAGCGAAGCGCCACGCCGTCCAAGAAAGGCACGAGGGAGAGGGAAATGATGAAATAAAGTTCAACAGGGAGTGAACAAGGTGCTCCATTCAGAGCTGAAACCTCTAATGGGAGTGAGGAAGAATGAATCTGTATGCTCGGCTCTGACCAATCCTTCCTTTTCATCCTTCTTCTTCCTCCCAACACATCTCTAGCAGCCCCCTCCCTCCATTGCTGCTGGGCTTGGTGTGTGTGTGTGTGTGTGTGTGCGTGTGCGTCCTCTCCATATCTCATGGGAGCAGTGTGTCACTCAGCTCGAAGCCCACGGAAGAGAGGTGAAAGAGGGCTGATTGAGCTAATTTAGCCCCTGGATGGGAGAGCAGGAAAGGCCTCACCCTCTGCTAATAGACAGACATCAAAATGGAGATGAGGAGGAGGTGGTAGGAGAGGAGGGCTATAAAACGGGAGAAGACTTTTTGATGGATTTATCTCCTCTTTTTGTCTAAGGCGTCTGAGGAGAAAACTTTTATGAACACGGAGTGACATTGTGAAGTTGGTAAAGGTTTATGTGAGGTGCCAGGAATTAAAACATGCTCATATTACTTATTGATCCATCCCCCTCCATTAAGATGCCCTCAATCACAGCGTCCGGGGCGTAATTTCTCCTGACGGGCTTGCGGACGTATATCCTCAGAGTGACACTCTGACTGCAGCTCGCACCATAAATTGGAGACACTTTTTGTAGCTTCTGCAAGACTTCGTGGCCTTCGATCAAACAGCGTTTAATTAAGATCGTGTCGCAGCGCTCACCGATTCCCCTCCATAGATCCGTAATTCAGACAGTCGGCAGTTTGTCTTAAAGTTTGGAGCTACCTGTGAAACTCAAATGTGCATTTACGGAGTTTGGTAAAAGTACTCATACAGTGAGCTTTTTCACATTTGGTTGTTGTCGGCCTACATCTACAGATTTTTGTGTTTTTTTTTACTGGGATTTTTATCCAATCACAAAATGGCGCCTGTTTGTGAAGTGGAATAAAAACGATGGATGGATTTCCAAATGTTTCCCCAAAACAAGAGGGGAAAGGCTATTGTGTGTTTGCATTCTGCCCCCCTAAAGTCAACCTTTAGTAGAACACCAGCTCTGCTGATCTGAAGAAAACAAATCTTTGCTCTTTCTTGAACAGCTGACGTTCAGTTAGACTTGATAGAAATAGTCTGTGAACTTGAAGTTTTCATGTCTTGCCACATGTTTTATCGAATTAAGGTCTAGACCTTTTAATTGGCCCATCTAAGCTGTAATTCTGTGAAGTATAGGCTAAGTTTTCTGCCACACATGGTGCTTTGCATGAAGCCCAAAAAGTTCAATTCAATTCAATTCAATTTTATTTATATAGCGCCAAATCATGAAACATGTCATCACAAGGCACTTTATAAAATCAAGTTCAATCATATTATACAGATTGGGTCAGATTATACAGATTGGTCAAAAATGTCCTATATAAGGAAACCAGCTGATTGCATCAAAGTCCCGACAAGCAGCATTCACTCCTGGGGAACCGTAGAGCCACATGGAGAGTCGTCTGCATTGTCCATGGCTTTGCAGCAATCCCTCATACTCAGCAAGCATGAAGCGACAGTGGGAAGAAAAACTCCCCATTAACGGGAAGGAAACACCTCCGGCAGAACCGGGCTCAGTATGAACGGTCATCTGCCTCGACTGACTGGGGGTTACAGAAGACAGAGCAGAGACACAACAAGAGAGACAAAAAAGCACAGAAGCACACCTTGATCCAGTAATCTGTTCTACAAGATGGTAGTAGCGTTCCATCTAATGTAGATGTAGTAGTAAGTTCAATGTTAGGTCAAATCTGGCCAAGGCACTAGTTGTCTACAGATCCTTCCACCTGAGCTGTGGATCTCTGTAGCTCCTCCAGACTAACCTGGTGGGGGTTATTGTTATTTTCTTTTGCAAGTAAATAATAGAAATTAACCTTACAATTCTGTACCGTTTCCTCTTGATCTGTCACCTACAATCCAAATAGAATCACATTTAGACTAGCGGTTGTAATGTGACAAAATGTAAGATGAAAGTTATTATCACTTTTTTTCCCCACCTAAAGTTTCTTCTGTTCTTTCTTCAGTCTTGAAACAAAGAGCTCGGCTCCATCACACACACCCCTATCTTTTTTTGCACACACTCGCTCGCTTCGTCTGAACAATGTGTCCACACACCTCCTGTCCTTCTTCATTCCCACTTCCCCTGCCCCTCTTTATTCCGCTGCTCCTATTTTTTTTTTTTTTGTCCGTCTCCCTCTACATTTTTAATACTCTCCACTGACTCCTCTCAACCCTTCGCGCCTCTGTTCCTGAAAGGGAAAAAAGAGCCTAAATTGGCTGGAGAGATGAATAATGTCCCCACCATTAGCGGTGGCGTGGACAGATCTGTCCGTTCATGTATGTGTGTGTGGTGGGGGGGGGGAAGACGAGCTGCAGGAGAGGTTAGGACTGGGCGGTGAGGGTATTTATCACACCTTCTAACTTTTTCAGGGTACGCGACAGCGGAATGAGGTTTAGGCTTTGTTGTATGGATTGGCCACGTGTTAGTTAATTGGAGCAGTTTTATTTTAAATATGAAAGAGAAATCTTGCAAAAAAGCCACACAGAATTCATCAAAGCATCGCTTCTTTATTAAATAAATCAAATTTCTTACCAAAATGAAACCCCAGGTATGCTGGTCTTTTTTTTATTCTTCCCTGGATGCAGAGAAGCCTATTGTTCGTCGCATCACCAGTAGGGGGAGCTAGTGGTCCACACACACACACACACAGGGGTTAGCGAGGAGACGACCAGCGCCTGGCTGACGCTTGCCAGCACTGAGAAATGAATATGTTGTTTGGCGATGCAGTGAATGTCATCGTCTGACAGAGAGAACATCTGTTGCAACCTTTGTGAAATTAAGACACGGTGTCATTCCTTAAATTCCACCAGACGGCTGCCCAGGAACGTAATAGGCCAGCTTTTTGTTCTGCTCTCCGAATGATCAAAGACTGAACAAACATGTTTTCATTTAACACCTCTCAGAAAATGGTGCCTTGATAGAGAAGCTGTTAAATTAGGCTTATCATTATTAAGATAAATAATGCGTCTGACGCGGGAACTTGACACGTTTTGAAGGTTAACCACTCCATCCTTTTCCACGGCAGCTGATGGCGGGACTATGAAAGTGATGAATCCTGTTTTTATGTCTTGATCGCAGGTTGTTTCAGATTTTTTTTTTCTTTTTTATCTCGTGCATGATCTCACATCTCGTCCTTGATGTCCAAAGCTCCGTGAAGATTGTTAACTATCTAATGGTCTGCCGCACAGCACTCACTCGGCTCTAAGCTTCGGAGCTTTATTTGTTCTTCTGCTGTGTTTGTTTCTTTGTTTTTCAACCCATCCATCCAGCCATGCACTCATCCATTCATCCATCCATCCATGTTGCAAATCCGCCCCCCTAGTTTTATTTGGTGTTGATGCAAGCTGAGCCTCCCCATCTGGAGGTTGCAAAGATTTGACTTATTTTCTGCGTTCTCTTCCTGAAAGCAGCACAGATTATGCAGCCTACAGCTTTTTTTTTTTTATCACATGTACGCCCCTCTTCAAGCTCCTTTTCATGCTCATCCTCCCGTCTCCTGACTTTCAGAGACCTGAAGATAACGGCACGCCACATGACGCCATTGTCCTCCCTCTCTCTCTCTCTCTCTCTCACTCTCTCGTAGGTGGAGATTTAAAGTTCTGTTTTAAAACTCCCACTGTTCCAATCCTACTTAACCCTCCCCCCCCCCCTCCGCCTCCAGCTCCTCTTGTCTCCCCCCTTTCTCCTGAGTATACTACCTAACCCCTCTGAACTTCAGTCAGAGTTACTGAAGACCCGGGGTACACTGGGGAGTCAGCTACACCACTGAGAGAGGCACAGAGATAGATGGAGACTTAGCTGCCTGCTATTCTACCACTCCGGTAATAAGAAAAGTTTCTGTTCTTCCCTGTGTTACAGCAGGGAGATATAACCCGGGATCACTCGCACTCGCACACGGCCACTTTTGAAACACTCTCGCACAGAAGACTCAGTGGTGGGAAGGCAGGGAATGGAGGCACAACACGGATGAAGTTGCACTCTCTTTTATGAAATAATGTCGCTTTTTTTTTTTTGTTGTTGCACAAATGCGCGAAGAGAGAGGGAGCCAAAAAAGGCGGCGGAAGAGGAAAAAGAAACAAGTTTAGTCTGCAAATGGCTCTAGAAGCTGATTTGAATTAGAGGGCGATTTCCACAAAAGGTCAATGTATTCAGCTGATATCCTGAGAGGGAGGAAGTTTAATACCCCCTTTTTGGTTGAATTAATTAATTATAATATTAGGCTAGCTCTAGGGGCCCTTTTCTTCAGTGATTAAGTGAGCACATATCTTTAAAAGACTGTGCTGGTCTCTTGGGCCCTGGGCTTCTGAACCTTTGGGGTGAAACAGTGAGAGATGTTTTAAACATGAGAAGGACAAAGAAACACGGACCGACCTGCTTACCGCCGCGCCAGGACACGCCGCATTCCTCATGTAGACCTTCGCTAGCGCTTGTCTTTCTTTGTGGAGGAGTTTGTCTGTCATTTTTCTGCCGAGTCCTGGTCTCCTTTATGCCTATGACTCAGATTATCACTCACCTGCACTGATAAAACAAACTGCTGGCATGTAACCACAAAAACTGGAGAAAAAAAATCCATAGGCATTTCATTTGGATAGATTTTAATCCATCCGTCCATCATCCTATCCATGCAGGGTCGTTGCCAGTCAGTTTATCTGAGTAGAAATTATGTAAGTTTAAAATGCTTACATATTACTTTAATTATAGCTAACCATTTTTTTTAAATGCACCATCTCAACAACATTAATTCAATTCTGACATGACTTTAAAGGAAATCTTATGGTAATCAAATTATTAAGATAATTTAGCCAGGTTTTCAGTTTTATATTTAGATTGAAACAACAGGCAGTATTTGTCCATTATATTAATCAAAAGAATATACAATATCTGAGCAATCAACAGTTTTGAAACAGCTAAAGAAATAATCTGTTGGCAATTATGCAATACAAAATAATTTTCCTCCTTATGCTTAACCCACCCTAACCCAAAAAAAAAGTAAGGACCAAAAAACAGGTCCTCACTTTACTAGCAAAAATGAGCAAAGCTGCAAGTACAAGAACACACACACACACATACACACCTAAGGGCAATTTGGAGAAATCGATTAACCTTTTAGGTTAACTGCAATACCATGACAATAACATCTGAACATGATATCAGAGGATTTTCCACTAATACACAACTTAAATAATTCAGAGATTAACCTGAAACTAATAAATGTGCCATGATTTTAGTTTGCAGATATAGAGTAGTTTGTTAACTGATGGACAAAAAGGGACAAAATGGCCGCATTTTGTCCCTTTGTACATGAGGTGGCCAAATGGTGAGGTGGCTACCATTTGCCAACCGGGCAAAATGACCTGGAGCCCATTTGGTTTGTTAAAATTGAATAAAACAAATTGGCTGGTGATTAAGGCAACACAATTAACGCAAGAGGAATAAACCATTTAAATCTATTCTCAAAATATGGCATGTAAATCTTTTCCCTAAAACCCAGAGCTAGCATGTTCTGTGGCAGCGACTGCCTCAAGGTTAAGTTAGCTGGAAAGTTTGACTTTAGCTTTAGTACAGTTGCTAAACTGTTTGAAACTGGTTGCAAACTGTGAATTTCTATGTTTAAGGTGGAAGCATGTAAACCTTTCCACAGACAGCCATGACCAAGTTGTGTCCTTCACCGGCAACGAGTGCCTCAGGGCCCAGCTTGCTAACTTGTTTGACTTAAGGATTAGCGGTGTCAGTGAACTAGCTGACGTCGTGTAGGCTACAAACTTTATTTCTTGCTCCAACACAGCAACTTTCTCAACAAGTCTTGTGATACATCAGGATTTGTACCGAGTAGATACAATCGTCCAATAGAACCAATTCAAACGTATCTCTGCAGGAAAGAGCACACACAAAGAATGAACTAACTCATTTAAATTCAAAACCACATGTATTGGAAGTATTTGATAGCAAAACCAGTTTTTATTGTGGTTAGAAATTAATTTGTTGTTGAGCATTACATTGTGCTTGTTTTTAATCTACATGACTTTAAAGGGCAATGTAATACTAACTCAAAATGTCTTTTTAATTTTTAATAGTGTGTTCTTGCAATGTTACAGACGGGCACGAACCGGTAAGGCGCAACACTGGGAAAATGAAAAAATACCAAAAAAACAAACACGTTTCGTAAACCCAAACATATTCCCTGAGAGCATGGGCACCTTAACAGAAAGTGCTCATTATACAGAACGGTTTCCCCCTTTCAGGTGTTAAATTATTATTGATGAGCTATACCTGTAAGAAGCATTTACAAAGTACAGGCCACCAAGGGGGAGCAATGCTTAAATAAGCAGAAACTAGCCATTTTCTGATATGTATTGCTGGTGTATTTTTCTCTTTGGGGTTTATATTTGTGTTTTACATTTTTTTTGTTTGTTAAAAAAACAGCTTTGTCTTTGATCTAAACAACATATAAAGGTTGAAAAGCATGAAAGATGAATAATATGAATTTGAAAACATATTTTGAAGTCCAAATGTGGTTCAGAAGACGTTTTGGACCAGACCAAACACGTTAACTGAGCCTAACTTGATAATGTTGTTTACACCTGGGCTCAAGAAAATCAAATGCTCAAAGCATATTTTGGAGATAAATGAAGGTAATGGGTGACTGACCTGAAATAGTGATAGAAACACGACAACTCAAAGTTCCCATTGCCATGGTTATAGGCTACACTTTCTCTTCACCAGCCCTATCAGTTTACTAGAATTTATCGGTAATGTTAAATTACTAAATTACATTAACTTTGTCAATCTGAAGAAAATATATCATGTAAAATAGGTGTATTAATCGATTCTCCCAGCACCCTTCATAAAAATTAGTAAAAAGCCTTGAACTACATTTTTTTGTTGCCTTTAAAACTCTTTAAAACTGCACAATTGTATTAGAGAACTTGTGATAATTATAGAAAACTAAATAAAATAACGAGAATTTAAAAAAAAAAAGATTTTTGATGTGAGTTTCTGTCACGTATTTCAAGACTTACACATTCTTGTCAGGGTTGCCTACAAATTTGGAAGGTGCCTAATTACACAATAACATTTTTGAATGTAAAAATCATTAGGCTAACTACTGTATATTCTTGGGAAAAATCAAGTGAAAAAAAAATCTGAATTAAAGAATGAGCAAAATACCGGCGGACTGGTGCAGATTGTTCCTCCCATGCACTGACCACCCATGCCACCATAATGAGGGGCCCACAAGCTGTTAATCATGTCAGGCTTGCGTGCGCTTCTGTCAGGGTGAGTGACACATCTTTGACATCAAGTCTAAATCATGGTTACTTAATGGCTTCTCTATGAGAGATTGATAATAGAGACTAAAAGGAAGGGCAGTGACGACATGTAGGTGATGAAAGGGTGGAGGAGAACATTTTGGGATGGTGCCAATGACGTAAATCAGTGTTTTTTTTTGGGTTTTTTTTGTAAAATAAACAGAACAGGAAGATGTGGAAAAAAGTGAGCAACAGCATCCACCACTTTGCAAATGCACTGCGATCTAAAGCCAGCAAATGCATCCCGTCCTCAGCTTACATGTGCGCTGCTGTGCAAAGCATACATGCATAAATTAATGCATGTGCAAGCACACACACACACACACACACACACACACACACACACACACACACACACACACACACATCCGTAGGCATCCTGCCCCCACTGCCTGACCCTACTAAACATTCAGGTACAATTAATTATTCCTCCCTGATCTAACGAACGCCGCTCGCTGATTGGACACCCTCGGGGTGCGGGGGCACTATTTTAAAAACACTTTCTGGTCATGAATTTTAATCACTTCAAATGTATTGATAAATTATTAATTAAGTGACTTTAAGTGATGCCAGGTGGGCATAATTTCAGAAGGAGTAATAAAATGCTTTTAGGGTTGGAAGTGCTGTGATGTGAATGCAAGAGCTTGTTATGTTTTTCTTCAAAAATACGCTGTTTGATTTAAAAGGAATATTCTTACAAAGTGTTCAACCGTCTGCATGGCTTATTTGGTCGGGAAGAGAGGATGCACCAATCTAAAAAAAACACACAAAAAAAAACACTGAAGAGTATTTTTTTTTAAATTCAACTGGAAGTCATGAGTTTAGCTGGAGTTAGAGCTGGACTGATCTCCATCTTTAGCAAAGCATTGACCTAACATTATTTGGATTTTCCTTAGGAACTATACATCTTCCACGGTGAAGTTTTGCTCTCTCTCGCTTTATTGCAGCCTGTATCACGGTATCACGTCACGGCATGTCATTGAAACGTTTCTTTTTTAAATAGCTTTTCTGCTTCCTCTGAATCCTTTTTAAACACCTCACTTATGTTGAAAATGGTCAACTCGATGATTTCTTCCCTCAGTAAGTGTGTCTACACTGAAGGTCATTGTAGGCTGTGTGATATGGTAGCACTTTGCATGGTGCATTCACTGGTTGAAAAAAATATTTTTCAGTTACGGATCAACCGGTCACTAGTTGGGCAATCAAGCTAAAAATAACCTAAATTTCAGTAAGCAGACAGTTTCTTGGCCACTCTTATAGGAAAGTCTTGGTCTTGAAGTGGCTTTGTGAAACATCTGTGCAACATCAGTTTTAGCTCGTTTGTGATTTTTAAGGAGATCAGAGGCACGTTTGTTTGTTTTTGAAGCCATGACATAGTGATGGGTTTCAGCCATTATGCAATTATTTAAAAAACGTTAGGCACATTTTGAAAAAAAAAGTATGATTTTTAAGGGAATCCTCCTGAAAAGAGAGTAAAGAACACAGCATGTTTAAGTGCAAGTTGTGGTGTGCCTCCAGTGCTGCTGTCTGTTCTACACGTTCTATAGGTTAACCTGCCGAACAAGACCCGAGCGAGAACAGCGCAAATTACAAATTACCTCCCTTATTAGGCCTGACCCCAAATTTCCTTTCATGAATATTCATCAGAGTGGCCGCGCGGCACGCCAAGAAATGAATTTGCCCTCTTCTCAGAGTGGACTGTGAATAAAGAATGATTAATGGAATTCTGTGTGGTATGAATCCATCATTCCTGGGATAGAGGCTGGCTCAGTAATAAGGATCCAATTAGAGCCACAGTGGGTGGGACACTGCAGGAAGCATGGCAAAGACAGAGCCAGTGACACCTTTTACTCTTATGCACATTCAAATCCCACTAACACACTTTCTCTTTCAGTCTTTTTTTTCCCCCCTGAATATCTCATTACAGGAAGTATAAAAAGTGTAAATTTTCTGCTCGCAAAGCTTACCTTAAAAGATTCCTCCTGCATTTGCAGGAAGATGGCCCCGGATGCCTTTGAGGACCTGCCTCTCCACCTTTCACATCAAGTGTGCCTCTCCTCTCCACGGGGTGGTTCACCTTTTCTGGCTAATTTCATGTTTCGGTGCGTTCTCAGGCAGCTCATCCCGCTGCCAAATATTTGTGTTGGGAGAGCAGCTTAATCTGGAGGTGGGTCCACGGTTCAATCTACATGCTCCTGGCATGAGAAAATGAAAGCGCTTTCAGTAAACAACACAGGCCTTTCTGTGCATGTGTGGGTCCTTCCATGCAAAAGCGCTAATTCCCCGTGAACTTTGTAGCATTTTCCTACGTTACTTAACTCACAGAACTTATTGGGAGTTTCTTTGATAGAACACCACAAAGAGCACATAGCTATGAATTGAAAGTTTTTTTAAAAAAAAAAACATAAAAAAAATAAAAAAAGGAAAATTAAAATCTGAAAATAGTGTTACTTATTTATATTTAGCTGCCTTAAAGTCTTGACATAGGTTGCCCATTTGATTTAGGTCAGGACTTTGACCGGGCACTTCTAGCAGACGAAAGTTTTGAAACAGAGTTTGAAAAAGAGTTTTGAAACAGTTTAAAAGATGACATTTTGCCCAGTTGTGAAACACTTTGATACTTTTACTTAAAGAAGGCTTGTATTTCTTTCTTCTCTTAGAAAGAGTAGTTCAATAACACATGTTCAATAACAAACGTCAGATAGGCTTTCACTAGTCAGCAAGAACAAAAATGACTTGAATTATATAAATAATGTCTCTTCTTTATTACAAAATAAACCTGTAACAATAATAACTGGACAAATAAAAAAAGCAAAAATCTGAAGTCATATTCTGATAAACTAACAATCTTATTCTTTTCTAGGCTTACATCTATCAGTTATTTTAGTATTCGATTAATCTGTCGATTGTTTTCCTGATTAATCAATTAATCTAAGCAGACATGCTCTTAGTAAATCAACATACTTCAATAAATATGTATTTTCAACAAAAAAATTAAACATTTATTGCACATTTTAAATACATTGTAAATGGCAAAAACATGTACAAAACTAATTCCAGTGCTGACAACATGGCAATTGTTAATGTCTTTATAATTAAATTGTCATGTTTAATGGGAGGATTTGAACCAGGTGAAGCTAAAACTACGCCACTAGAGGAGCTTTTTACAGAGAATATTTACAGTAAAAGAAGGTTTGTCATCTTAACACTAAATATCTATATTTTCGTGCAGTTTTTTTTGTTTTTTTTTGCTTAATCAATGCTCTGAGGGGGTTGTCTGTCAGCAAATGGCATGTTTAAGGGTTTGTGTGCTGCAGTTAACGATTCCATTTGATTACTAAATTTGTTGATGATTATTTCACACATACTTTTTTGTTTTTCATGGAAAAGTAAAAAGAAGCAGTCTCACAAAGACACAATATAACTCCAAATGTATATACTCCATTCTTTAGCTTCCTTCTCCATCCTAATTCTCCTCATCCTCTCCTTATTAACTCACGCAGCCTTTTTACATTTTTTCTGTGTCCACGTGACTGAGAAGGTCTATGGCACATTTGTCACCCACAGTGAAACACATATGGCAGCGTTGGACACAGCGAACAATCCCAGATGGGACAGGACGAGAGGAATTTCTTTTCTGGTTCCTAGACTTGAGCTTTGACATCTTGTAATCAGCAGAGCTACCCACATAACAGCAGCTACAGGGTAGACGTCATGTGAGAGAAAGGCTGTGTTGTATGCCATCGCACCAGTGACACTGTTTATTGTTTAGGTGACTTCTGAGGGCGATGGATTGCACTAGATTTTACTTTGGGGTATCAGATTAAAGGGAGCAAAGAAATCTGGCAACTGTTGGTTCTACTTAAGCATAGTTAGTTCCTTTAACACTATTGATTCCTGTCTTAATGAGAACATAATATTGCATAGGTACTATGACTGAAGACAAAAAACTAGCATCTGTTGGATCTATCTGAGCATATCGTGTTGATTCAACATTATTGTTTCATGTAGTTAGATAACTTAATAATATTGTGTAGATACTATATAATAAATTTATGTGATGAGAGAAATTCATTTTCTTGAAATAATCTGATACGCTGGTTGCACAGAATGCACTTTTGGTTCGTGTGAGTTGTATGCTTGCTGCACACAAGCGTATTCTCCTCACCTGTCTGCTAGTCACTAAACTTAACATCAAAATATATAAACCTAAACAAAATCAGGGAATCAGAACATTTGAGGAGAAAAAAATGTCACAAAACACAGGAGCCAAGATTCAAACTCCAAGTCCAAATGATGACGTTATTGACTAACAGAGTAAGGAGACACCTTTAGTAACTCACAGGTAGCACAACTGAAACCGTTGAGGTTTCCTATTACTTAAAACCCCGCCCCTCAGTTTTAATTTAGTTTTGGAGGGAAGTGATAGAGTTGTGTTGAAATGAAGTGACCTAATCATCTTGAAATAAAACGTTATTGACTGCTGAGAAAGCAAAAGGTTGGTTTGCAATCAATGTCTGCTATTGAATTAAGTAGATTTTAAGCATTTATTCAGAGAATATAAATGCACGTTTCACTTTTCAGATTTTTATTACCAAAGCAGATTTGCGAAGCTTGTATTTTTTTCTGTCCACTTCACAGTTATGAAGTAACTATGGTATATGTGATAGACTGCCTGTTAAAAACAAAGTAAAATACATTAAAGTCTATAGATTTAACTTGTCAAAATGTGAAACTGTTAAACAGGTATTAATAATTTTTGCAAGGTTTTGCGTAATAGGGCTGGACGGTATGGAAAAAAAGTATATTGATACAATAGAAATCAAATTGATTGATATAGATAATTATCAGCAAATTCAAAACATATATTTTAAGTGTAGCTTTGGACATTTTATGCTGTTAGCGACTTATTTTTATATACAGAACACACAAACACTCAACCCTTCATTTAACCCACCTTTTACCAAAACTACAAGTATTTATAAAAGACAAAAAAGGAACATGTGCTCTCTGAACTCTTTGAAGGGGGCAGAGCTCGGTTCTTGGGTCTGTGTTTGTGATTGGTTGGGAGGATGTAATGGCTGTAATATTAACTTACATGACCAGAATGCAAAAGGAGGAAAAATGTTCTTCTAATGAACTTTTTGCTGATTTTTTTTCTATCATCGTTACATAAGTTTATCGATCGATATATATCGTTATTGAAATATCGTCCAGCCCTAGTGTGTAAGATATGTGCACCCCATGATACCCCTGTATACCTTGACCAGTTTATGGACCATGAAAAATACCAAGGCCTCCACGCTTCCTTAATGTGTTTCCAGCCAAATCCATGAGTGGAGAGGCTTTTATTTCATTCCATCTCTCAGAAAGTGCCAGATAACCTCCCGTTAGTTTGGTACTGCACAAGAGCGCCGTATGAGTGACACAAATACATCTAGTAAGTCCATGCTAAATGAAAAGGGTCCATGTTTCACCTCTGGCCAATGCAAATCCCACTTTCTGGCACGTCTTTTTGTCCACTCATGTCTTATCCCACTTACTGTCCACTCGCTCTAACTTTAATAAGGTGTTCCATCCCTGTTCCTCATCAACTAAAACCATTTAGATGAATTGAGATTCCTCTCCAGCTGTAATGATTGCATTTCATCCCTGTCACATCTTAATTCGGGACAAATAGCCCACGTTTGGCACCTTTGAGGGCCGAGGAATGTCCCACCCAAGGTAGACAGACACAGAGGTGTGCCAGCGTAGCCCCGGCTCAGCCCGTTCTCGATGATATTCCCGATAACACTTTCAGCTAATTACCGACTGCTGCCTCTGAATGCGGCTTGAGTGCAAAGAAAGGCAATGAACCTGCCTGGTAGCTCAATAGAGAGCCAGCAAGAAGAAAGAGAGGGGACGCGGCTGTTGAAAGAAAGACAGATTAACATTTGTTCTTTTACATGCCTCCCTCTGCCACACATACAATAACTTTGCTTATACTAATTAACAATTAGCAAAGACTGGTTGGCTAATTGTGTTATTGCTCCTAATCAAGAAGCTAATTACCAGAATGTCAATTTAGATTTAATTACTAAGTGCTTTGTTAATTCCCACTGAGCATAAGTTACTCTCTCCCTCCATCGCTCCACGTTTCTTCTTCCCTTTTTCTCCTTCTCTTTTTCTCTTTGTTGCAGCTTGAACCCTGGGTTTGTTCGGAGGTCCTCTGTTTTAGTGCTGAAGGGGGGTAAGTGGGTAAATACAGAGATAAATGAGGCAAGGTGTTTGAGCTGGGAGAACAAGGGGTAGAAGCATTAATGAGCGCTACTTTTGCATTTTTTTTTTTTTTTTTTTTTAACCACTGGGCCCCCAATTAGCCAACTCTCTCCCACCAACATCACAGAAAGGAGAAATCCAGTTAGATCCATTCAGCCAGAACCCTCAAACCCGTCACCTGATCCCGAGCCCCTCACCGCTGTCCCTAACGCTCGGCAGATATTATTACACATTCACAAGATGTCAGGAAATGAAATGAATAAAAACAGGAAAAAATTAAAACACGTGTCATGGAAAAAAAAAAAAAAAAAAAAAAAACTAATAATTGTCTGTAGTAGATTTTGAGTATTTCAACGGTTTAAAGCACAGTTCAGGGCAAACAGCAGATAAAGCTACGTGATTTCATGCCATCTTTTCAGATATTGTAAAACATGCCAGATATTCCTAAAGATAAAAGTGTATTCAGAGGAAAAGTGCTTTTCATTATGTTGAATATTTTTAATCACAGTATAACTAAAGGACGAAGAACAATTCTCGTTCCACGTTTTATTTATTTAAAACAGCTCATGGATTTGTTTTAGGGAGTTTCAAAACATCCATTTAGACATGCCTTTAAAGAAAAAGGAGCCCAACTTTCATCTGCACTGAACCCTGAACATTAAATGACAATGAATAAGTAGGTGCACCATGGATACTTTCTTTTTTAATTTTCTCTTCATAACCAGTTAAACACATAAATAAAGCAAGTATTGAAAGCATTGTATTTTAATGAAATAAACGCATTTTAAATTGTTGAGTTTCCTTCCCTTTTAGATTGTTTTTGGCAGATCAACATCTCTGCAACTATTATGATCAACTGAATAGATCATTAATTCTTTAGAGAACACACAGTATGTGGGTTGATTTAATACAACAGGTCATAATGTACTGAGGGTAATTGTTTTACACATTGTTTTACTTTGCTTGTGGCAGCCCCCCAGGGTGAGTGTTATGATATGATCTGCAAAAGGTCCAAACTATTAAAACTTTATGCTGATGATATAAGTATATTTTGCTCAGGTGAAGATATTGGATTTATATTTTTACTTGATTTTTTTTGCTTTGTACAAACTTTTTACTGCATTTTGATGAAATTAAACAGTTTTAATAAGAAGATTAAATAAGATTTAAAAACTGAAATAAATACAGTTGATGAGAATGAAAAGGGATTTTTTTGATTAAACAGGATTAAAAATAGATAATAGAGATTGCTGGAAAGCCAAGACAATATAAGTTCTTTCTGGAACATCAGTAGTATTAGCATCAATATTCTAAAGCAGTGTGGAAGTAGATGTAAAAATTTTTATCTTCAGAAACACAAAAACAAGTTTATTATTATGAACTAGATACCATATGATACAATAGGAAAATGTAAGATAAATCTTTAATGTCACTATAACAACATGATATGCAGTAGTAAAATGGAATTTGTCTCGTGATCTCTGTAAGGTGCGTAGATAAAATCTGCATCAAAAACTGTGTACTGTGGGCCCCTGAGCAAGACCCTTAGCCACACAGTAGCAGAGATGGGTTAAAATGCAGAGGACAAATTTCACTGGGATGTATGTTGTACTGAAAATATGTACAAAGTTAATATATGTTAATATGCAATGTGGGTTACAGGGACCATAACAATTCAGTATTGTAGTTCAGACCTAAAAGAGTCGATTATCTGGTACAGGTTATCTTTTCAGGATTTCCCTTTACTTTGGTCCAACTAAAATCCTATTGACTTTGACTGGCACACATGTTTACTGTAAAAGAGTGTATTTGTAATTTCACAACTGCACCATACAAGTTTTTGTTTTTTCTTAATGTGGAGTCAAACTGTAAGTAGTATAAATGTGGGGTTATGGTAATGTCTAAATCTAAAGTAATCTAAAAAAAAAGAGGTGGCAATAAATGCCTTAATATAACACAAAGACGAAGAAGATAATACAAATTCTTTAGTTTTCTTTAAATTTAGTTCCTACTTTGTGCTTGATCAGATTTGGCATTTCAGTCTTCTATAAATAATATGAAGACTGCTTAGATTTGGTTTGCACTTCTACCCACTCCTTTTAGGTACAGTATGTAAATTAAATCAGAACAGTTGATATGACCTTGTGGAGATTTTATTTTTTTCTTGCTTTCCTTTGATTCATTTTATATTATTCCTTATATATTATTTATTTATTATTTGATTGCAGATAATCATTGTTTACATGTTTGAGATTCAATCACTAAACAACTAAATGAAAAACAATTACCTTCTCCTCCTTTCTATAGTAAGTGAAAAAGTTGACTTTTGCAATGTGGGAATAATATTAATGTTGACAAAAACAGGTTTTTCTACCATTAATCGAAGCATCATAATTATAGTAATAACACAGACAGCGAGAGTTTTTGTGCTAAATCCATACGGTTGCATTTATGATTGTGCAGAGACTTGAAATACAAAACTGCAATGGAGCTAAAATCTAAAAAAACAACCCACATTAAATGCTGCTTCGGTGTTCACATATTTTTGGGTTATTTTTATGTTGCCGCCTCAAAACTAGTGCGGTTGTAAATGCGGGTTTCTGTAACTCAAACATGGCAAGCAAACCTCAATATATTATGCTCACGTAAGCACTCAGCCGCATCCTCAGCATAACCTGGATCTGTTCTGTAAAAGTCAACCTGTTTCCAGTTTTTCTAGACAATTTGACCGTGCTTGATGAGAAATAAAATGCCTAAAAGAGAAGGTTTGCTCTAAACGTGGTTGGCCTGTCTCTTTATTTGTGCAGCTGTGTTGTTCAGCCACTGTTTGGTGCTGTTGTCTAACTATTATTGCTTTCGCAGCCGGACCAGTGCTGAGGATATAGAGGTGAACACATCCATGCGTGCGTGCGCACACAAATACCCGCGTGCACATCTGCGTCTCGGAAAAGAGCAAGCGCTTTCACTCTCCTTTCTAACTGCCTGGCTCCTCATACTCCTGCCAAAATACCATAAGACAGGGTATAATATATATAATTATCCCCACTTACATTAGCCATTATGCCAGTGGAGCATTGCCTGCAGAATGACACACGACCTGTCAAGACTTCATTCACGCCATTAATAAGCGTCATTAGTGTCTGCTTTGAATACCCCTCTTGCACACTGCAGTCATTTCAACATGTCATAGATTTTAATTTGAGGGTAAAAATAGCTGTGAGGATATTATGCACTCTCGCAGCCAGTCTTTGTGGTCTTCTGATGGGGAGGAAGTTCACAGTGTGACCTTGGATTTTCTCTTTATTGGAATTAGAACCATTACTGTTCTTTAGTGCTGCAGGGCAGCCACCGGTACCAAGGCTGCAAAACTTCATGTTCTCCTTCCTTTGTGAAGCCCATCAACAGCTTTTAACAAAATCAGAATCTGAAACCATTACAGTGTCACAAATGTCAGCGGAGGAATTGATCGGCATCTTATGCGGGCTTGCACAAAGTGGGTTAACTGCCCTAAATTATTTCTACAACAGAATGCACCACTGAGAAGTGTTAGCTGTTCGTCAGCTTCAAAAAATGGGTCTGATGAAGGATACGGATGAGGTAAGTTGGTAAGTTTCAAACTTTCCTAATTTTTTTATTTTTTGTGGTGCAAGTTTCACATACTGTATCTCATTCTCATGCTGTTCATGTACACCATACACAGAATCTTATGAAGTTGTTGTTGTCACGTCATGACAACATACAATGCATTGCTTTGTGATATTTTATGAGCAAAGTAACACGTGATTGTGAAGTAGGAGGAACCTCTAAACACATTCCAGTGCAACCGATTGCCTTCAGAGGTCACCTTGCTTTTTCCTCTTCCTCTTCTTCCGGCTTTTACTGTTCTGGGGTCGCAACGGTGAGTCATCTGTCTCCATCTAACCCTATCTTTTGCACCTTCTTCTCTCACACCAACTACCTTCATGTCCTCTTTCATTACATCCATAAATCTCCCCTTTGGGCTTCCTCTGGGCCTCTTGCCTAGCAGTTCCAGCCTCAGCATCCTTCTACCGTACTCACTACCCCTCCTCTGCACATGTCCAAACCATCTCAGTCTGGCCTCAGGGGCTTAATCTCTAATACATGTATACTCTGAGTCCCTAAATATGTGAATAAAGTTCACCTGTTTCATTTTTTTTTTCTTGCTATAAATCCAGCTGTTCCATGAAGGTCTCGCAGGTTTGTTAGAGAACACTGGTAGAAAGAGAAAGCTGGAAGGTTTTAACCAGAGTTATAAATAAATAAGCCAAGTTTGAACATGCCATGGGACACTAGTCAATCCAGCATCCAAAAACTCAAATGTTATGGTACATCTGCAAACTTACCAAAACATGCCCATTCGCCTAAACTGACAGACGGGGCAAAGTGAATACTAACCAGAGAATCAGCCAAAAAGGCCCACGGCCACTCTGGAGGAGCAGCTAACATCCACAGCTCAGGTGGAGAAATCTCTCAACAGAACTGTACAGTTGTGCACTCTAAAAGTATTTGAACAAGGAGATTGTTGAAAGAAAGTAATTTTAAAGTTTACCACAAGCAATGCGGGAGAGACAGTAACACATGAAAGAAGGTGCTCTGGTAAGATAGGAGCATAATTTGCTATGTGTAAAATGCTATGTGAGAAGGAAAACTAACTGAACACACCATTCCTATGGTGAAACATGGTGGTGGCAGCATGATGCTTTTTTTTTTTTTTTTTTTTTTTTCAACAGGATTGGGAAGATGGTCCGATTTGATGGGAAGATGCGTGGAGCTAATTACAAGAAATTACTGGAAGAAAATTTGCTTTACGGAGCAAAAACTGTCAAAGCCAAGAGATAAATTCAATCGAAATGCAATTAAATGTGCATTTCACTTGCAAGAACCACGCCACAAAGATGTGAGATTAAAGGTTCATTGAAGGAAGAGGTTGAAGGGATGGATGAATGGGAAGTGAGGATTGGGTCATCTGGGGAGGCTGTTAAAGGCTTGGGAGGATGAGACTCAGAGTGCGGTTGCAGTTTTCTGGAAATGGCTTTCCCAAGTTTACTTTGGACTCCCCCTAGATGAATCTTGAGTTGGTAAAATCATTAACAATTAGGATTCTGTCAAGAGATATCCTTTTTGTAGAGCAAAAGTGCTCCGGCATATTTAAGTCACAAGCTTCTCCATATGGTATGCCTAAAATGCCAAGAAAAAGTACAAAGACAAAAAAAAAAGAAAAAAAAAAGAAAAGAAATTCAAGCATTATCATTCTTCTCCAAAAATCACTGCTTTCAAGATACTCTTTGTTAAAAAGGGATTTAAAGTGCTGCAGAAGCAGGGGCTCCAAAAAGAAAAAAAAAACAGTGCAAACAGTTGTGTGCCATTTTACCAGAAACAGGAAGTAAATGCTGTATTTAAACTTAGCATAAATCAAGTTCCTGTCATAGCATATGAACAGAAACAGGAAGTGAACGCTGTAATCAGATCAAACTTAATCAAGTTACATTTCAGATCAGTCTTGAGCAGCCATGAAGTTTTGTATTTCCAACCAATATCTCCCAATGCAGTTGCTCTTGCTTGTGCTAGCTCTGCAAACTTCCACAAATTCCTCAGGTGACTAAAGGCTAAATGGGCATTTAAAGCTGAAGTATTTTACTTAATTTATTATTGCTGAGTGTTTCATATATCAAATGAGCGTGCATCAGCAAAATGAAGGCCAGTTTCTATTCCACACTCTCTGTTAGTCTACTCCACGTAAGTAGCATCTGAAGAGCTGTTTAAATAGTGTCTGCACTCCACTCACTTGACACTGTGCCACAATAAGCAGGGCCTGTGATGGTCTAGACACTTACAACAACCTTGAGATGTGAAACCTCACAGCATCTACATTCAGTCAGAAGTGTCAGATTTGGGTTATTGACCGATTTACAATACTTGTTTTATCGTTCCATCATAAAAGCATAGTTGCATCTATAATGCTAGCTGTAGTGCAACATCAACATATAAAGATGCAAGAATTAACACCAAACATTTAAATCAGATTTAAATAGACATTTAAATAGTGTGTGAAAGTTCTGATACTGAGCTGCAAAGAAAAACACCCATAGCAGGGTGTGCCGTCAGCAAAACCGGATGCATTTTGACAGTTTTAATTACTGCTGCTGCTAATTTGATTTCTAATGTTGACATGTAATGCTATGCAGTTGAAACAAATTAATATTATTAATAATATCACTTTAAAGTCTGACACAGATAACTGTGAGGAAACTTCACAGTTTAAAAAAATATATTTTTTGGTTGATAAAAAAAGGCTTCCAAATTTTCTTTGTATTGTAATTGTTCCATTAGACAAAAAAAAAAAAAAAAACAATAACAAAATAACTTTTTCCTCATGTTTTCTGCAGTTTTATACAACAAATATATTTATTGGTCTGTTGTAAATTCTCTTCAGAAAAATACTGACTTGAAGATGTAGATGTCTTAGAAATATTTGTATCAGAAATTATGCACTTGGACTTATAGGGTTACAATTTGAGTTAGCCATCTTCTGCACCTTACTGAGAATGGCTTCATTAATGCCTTGTGCTTCATATAAACCATGTTATTATTCATTATAGATTTTTATATTGATGTGCTTTCTTCATTACATTAATCAGGTGTATTTGTTTTGTCTTTGTTTTTGTTGTTGGGGAGATATAATTCAAGTCATGGGTTGCTTCAATGAACAAAATAAGGATTTAATTCATTCATGAATTCATAGCGAGATCATTGTCCCGTTGGAACACCCAGGTGTTCTCTGGTTTAAACCATCTGGGCCAAACTGTACCCATACGATATCTATATTAGGTGTATCAGGAACAATCCAGACATCATCAAGGCTCAAACATGTCATAAACTGGAAACTGCTGAAACACCAGTCCCTGTACACAGTAAAGTTAGTTTAAAATCAACATGGACTGAGAGGATGCCAGACAAGAAGGAAGCATCTGCTTCAAACAGACACTTCCATGCTTCATTAAAGTTCCCAACTGACGCCACAGATTATTCAAATGCTTTCTGGAGATCATCAGCTGGGATGACGATTGAGCCGTTTAGTCAGGTCAACAAAAACTATGTTTCGAGAAGTTAAGGTGAGACTTTCTAACCAAAAATAAATAAATCCTATGCCAAGTGCAAACTGTCAAGCATGATGGTGGCAGCACAATTGAAAGCACAATTTTGCTTTCAAAATAAACAGCAGTATAGCAGCTTTCAGGCATTGTAGTGGCAGCATAATGTTAAAGATTTGTTGTTTGTTCAGACCAACTGTCATCCATGGAGGTAGTAGCATCATGCTGAAGCTCTGTTTTATAGTCAGTGATACTGGCACATTGCACAAAGTTGATGAAATAATGAAAATAGTGGACAATCTCTAAATTCTTCTAAAAACAAAACATGTATGCATCTTCAAATAAAACAATGTACGCCAAGCATTCGTCTTGATAGTGTTTACTTAGTCCTTTTTGAGTTGGAAAATCATTCTGCACCGATCAGCAGGCATAAACATTGTTGGGCTATGTGCCAGCAGTAAGATCCAGCAATTGACGTAGCTACTGTAAGAACCAGTAGGCCGTCCTGCAATGCCTCGCAGGACAGCACGGCGGGGTCGAACACCAACCCGGTCACACTTGATCTTAGACTTTTCCTCTTTCTTTAAGCAACTCTGCTGGATGTGGCTGACTCTCTCAGCTCCATTGCTTCTCTTTGTTTGCTCATGGTTCACATGTGCACCCTCGTACTTCCACTAACATGGTTATGGTGAATATACATCAAAGTGCCTATACTTTACTAACAAATAGAGCAAAAACAAAGTATAAAACACAGCGATATAATGTACAAAGCCAACAGGGTGCGGTCATTTAATGAGAAAACCTTTGCATACAACCAGAGTGAGCTACTGGTGTAGATATTTCTAAAGTCACAGTAGTCCCCTTTGAACTTTATTTTAAAGCTTCTGGAATAAATCCAAGTTCAATGCTATTACGAATTATGTAGACTATGCTTTAAAACTGAGTCTTTGCCAAGAAACTAATCAACTTGAATAAGTTCCACCACCTCTGAAAAGGAGAGTGGTAACATTTTTAACCAGAATTAGGCCAAAAGCTTGTTGACTACCACTAAAAAGGGTTTAGTTTGGCAAATGCCAATTTTTTTGTTGTTGTTGCAAATATTAGAATATGATAAGGATTTGAGAAATCCCTAAACAAATTCAAACTTGTGCACTTTATTGTTACATTTGAAAATGATTGAATTGCTGGTTGCATGATCTTTTCTTCCTGAAAAAAGAACGGTTCAAAGGAGTCTTTAAAAGCCCAAATGTATTATGACGTGCTTGCCCATGATGAGCGCAAATTTCATTGTCTGCATCTGCATGGACAGAGAAAGGACTGAGAAGTGCATTACATGTTACTCAAAATCGTCACATACATGCTACTTCATATGTCACAGGTAGGATTCATGTATTAAGATGTCTCACCCACACATAATGCAACGTTTCTTTAAAGAAACGATATTCTCTCGAGGAGAAGCCGACAGAATGCTTTTGTCTTTTCCCGCACGGCCTCTTTTCAGCGCTTGATTAGGTTAAAGTCACTCCGAGTGCGTGTGTGTGCACCCAAATTTGCCATAATCTCGGTGTCTCGGCGTGTGTACGCGCTCTTTTGAAATGCGTCCCCGTGTGAACGTTCACTTCAGCTCAGGAATAAGAGCCACGGGGGGAATCTCCCACAGGTACTGAACTTGATGAGTGAGCTTGTGCCTGTGTTTGCGTGAGACAGAGAGAGAAAGGCCGTCCCACAGGTACAGCCTGAGTGTGTGACTGTCCCACAGGTGCAGAGTGTTTGAGCCTCCTGACAGGCTTCGTCTTTGATCGTTTGGTGAGTCACTCCTTGTTTGCCTTCCCCGCGTGCAGCTGCTGTAGGGGCTAATTAACCAATGAAAGGACTTAATCACAAGAGCCTGCTGTCAACTGTACACCTTAGCTCGCTTTCAGCGTTTTTTTTTTTTTTTTTTGTAAAGGGAAAGTTGGAGTGAGGGGGTGAGGTGGATTTGTGGAAACTCAAAAGACTTGTTTATTCCTTTTTCTTATTGTTTGAAATGAGGTGCCACCAGTCATTTGCATGATCAGTTCTGCAATTAGCCAAACTGTCTCATTGATTCCCTTTTACAGTAAGGACGAAAAAAAGCGTTCAAGAATGGTCCTTAATACTGATCAGTGACCCATCTCAGCGATCTGCTGAAGAAGAGAGAGAAAGGAGGAAGGGAAGAGGGAAGAAGGGAGGTCAGAAATGGACGATTGACACTACGAGAACCTCTCCTCCATGTAAAGAGCCAATTAACGCCAGAAGAAGTCTCTCCCGATGCCTCAGGCGGCCCCAAGATGGTGACCTCCCTCTGCTCTAACCTGCCACTCCATTCTCTCACCCACCGTTACCAGGTCTTCGCAGTGCCTTGTATTAAGGCCCCTTCACATTTTGTCACAATCCAACAAGTTTCCATGTGTTCTGTGGGGAAACACAAAGCCATTTTGAAGGAAGGAAAATTGTTATTATTTTTTTTTCAAAATCTGATAAAAAAAAAGCTGCACCCAGAAGCACCTAAATAAAAAACATCCCCATACCACAGTGTTGTCACCATATAAAGTAGTGCATTTATAAGTGACAAAAAAAAGTAAAACAAAAACGTAGCTGCTGCTATCACACCTGTTTGGTAAGAATCCACTGTTTCTTCTTTGAAAGAAGAACAGCAAGAAGTGCCTTGACTATCTTATCCTCTTGTGGTTTCTCATAATGTGTGCTGCTTATGTTTTAATTTGATACCGTGAATGGCTAAAACAAACTTTTGGTAGCCGGGCACTATGTTTCGCTTGGCCCACTCAGCTCGGAACGTTCTGCTGAATGACCCTTCTTTTCCTGAATGTATCCGAAGGGAGCAGTCCCAGATTGGTAATGTGCAGAATATAGAAATTATTAATCTTGTTTTGCTCCACAATTTCATTCAACCAAAACACTGCTATGTTGTTAACTGATTTATTTGAGGGATGATGAGGAGTGGGGAAACAGACAGGCTAACAGAACAGAGTCCAAAGGTAGGTAAGGCAAACATCCAGGCAACACTTGTACGGGGGCAGGCGGACAGAAACTGGGCAAAAACAGACAGAACAGGGTCAATAAAACAGAACCAAGGTGCTGGGAGCTCTTACCAGAGACGGGATGAAGTGCGTTAATGAATGAGAGATGAACCGACAACTAGCTGAGGAGGAGGTGAGGCTTAAATAAACAGACAGGTGAGCGGAGTGAAAAACTAATTAACCAAAGGTGGAAGCAATTGCGGAACTGACAGGAGCTGGAGAATAAACCAAAATCCAAGGACAATAATGAAAACAAATCGCAGAACTAAAATCAGAACTAATACGGAAAACAGATAATGAAAATCAACAGGCTAAACAGAACTCAATAATCTAGAACGCAAATAACCCAAGAGGCAGGAAAATACTAAACCAACTAATAAACGTGAACCAGAACAGAATATTAAATAAACAGGCTAAACCGGACTTCAGAACTTAAAACACAAAGTAAACGTAAGGCAAGGAAATTCTAAGGAACCAGGAACCAAGACCGAATATTACAAGAGATGTTTGATGTAAAAGGTGTGAAAGGCTAGTATGGGATTCACTTCACTAATCTACTCAAAACACGATTTTGAGATGTAATTTGAAATCTTTAATGAAGTTTAAGAAAATGAATAAATTCAAATACATCTAGAACACAATGAAGCAACTCAGTACATTTGAGATCATCACACATACGTCGTAACACAGGACCTTATGACCTGGCCATGGAAAATGCATGACAAATAAACGACAAAAAGCTTTCAGCCCCCAAAAAATTTAAATAAAAAGACCTCTAAAGATGTAGCTCTCTATTCTTTCATAATTTTTAAACATCTCCATCATCCTTTCAAAATGATCAAGGACAAAAAGCACAATGAATGATTCAAGACAAACTATACGTTGCACAGGGAAAAAAATTTTCTTGAAATAAAATAGTCTTTTGAATAGTTATTTAGAACCCAAACATCACATACATTCATTACTCTTGAGAGGGCACAAGGCTCACCCAAAAACCTTGTAAATTTGTGGGCTGAACATGTTCGGAAAAAAGGTTGACAAAAGGGTGAGAGCCAGCAAACGACAGAAAACAGACTTTGAATGTAATCTGTTTTATGGATACAGGCTTAATGACCTTGCAGGAAGCATAAATTATGCATACTGCAGAGTTTAAGAAGACCAGGTGTCAGGCTGTACTGGGGGTCTTTTCAATGGGAAAAAAGTTACCCACTTGGAGTGAAAAAGTTATGCAATACATGAAATTAAATTGCGAGTTCTTTTTTTTCTTGTTTTGTAAAGGTTTCTTGTACACCAGTCATTGTAACTTCATGTTGTTATCTCATTTGTCAACATTCAGGGCAGACGATTTTAGTAAGACCGCTGCTCCCCTCGCATGCGCCACACAAAAGCGTCAATTCACAACATGTCATCTCCGGGCACTTTACAAAGTCCATTCAATCAAGTCATACAGACAGATTGGTCAAAAAGTTGTCCAAGGAAACCCAGGAGAATGCATCGGGTCATTGACTTGCAGCATTCTCCCCTCCTGAAAGAGCGTAGAGCCACAGTGGACAGTCGTCTGCATTGTCGTTGGCTTTGCAGCAATCCGTCATACCAAGCACGCATGGGGTAACAGTGGAGAGGAAAACTGCACTTTAACAGGAAGAAAACTCCAGCAGAAGCAGGCTCAGTGCGAACGGCCATCTGCCACAACTGACTGGGTTTTGACAAGGCAGAGCAGAGACACAAAAAGGGCACAGAAGCACTGATCCAGGAATCCTTTCTATGTTAGAAAGGGTAATGGCAGACTAGCTCCACATTTGGCTGTGTCTAATAAAGGAATGCAGATAAGCTCTGAGCCAAATTTTCTGCTCAAGAAGAAAAAGGAGAATCCATCTGTGTTCATCGGTCATCATACTGCAATTCAAATTGTTACATGATAATACTGCCTTTTAAAACATGAAAAAAAAACAATGTTCGGACACATTTTTGTGCAAGTGTATTGTAACTCTATCATCCCAGTCAAACATTAAATTAAACATGGAGGTAAAACTGGGACTGTAAAGCAGTCCAATAAAAGACAACATTGGCTCCACTGTAAATAATGCGAAACTTTGAATTGTCAAAAAGATGTCTGTTCAAAATGTGGTTGAAAGGTCATTGTGTCGACTAGGCCTGCCTTTTAATATATTTGTTTTAGCTAAACGATCTATGAGATGAAAACAAACACTTTTTGTGAGCTACACAAAGACAAATAGTCCTAAAAGAAAGGTCTCTGGATGTTTGGCGCTTTGGGGGAAGAAGACCCTTAAGTTTGAATCCCTCGTGGGGCTTCTCCTGTGCTTTTTCTCCCTATAGAGACATGCATTCCCTTCAGGTAGTCCAACTTACTCCCACTATGCAAAAATATGACGTTAGGTAACTGGCTCCTCTAAATTGCCCTTACGTGCATTGTTGCAAGTCCTGAGCACCCCTGTGTGCCCTTTGGAGGATTTGAAACCCATCCAGGGTGCACGCCGCTTCTTTTGACAGCAGAAGACGGGCTCCAATCACACGACAACCCTGAAAATATAAAGAGGGTGTGGGAAAAAGATGGATGATTGAAAATCATTTATTCCAACCCAAATATTATTTGGTTAGTTATCAAGGTTGAGGGTGTTTCATTGCAACCCAGAGTTTAGTAGCCTTAAAGGTTAGATTTTAGTCACCTTAATCCATGTTTGGCATGTATAATGTCATATATGCACATGCCAAACACAGAGCATTCGTAGTGCGATCCTTTTAAAAAGTCATATCAGTTTGTGTGAACCTTAAACGCCGAACCTGTTACCTTCCGTTTTCGTGCGCCCGCCAAACTGGCGTCCAGTTCACTGTGAAGCTCAGAAGTTGAGGAAGAGGGAATGTGTGGACCGAACTTAAGTAGAAAAGTACTGAACCCATTTAGGAAGGCGGACAGATAAGAAGGTATGGAAGAGAGGACTAAGTGGGGCGCTAATAGACGGTGTGGGGAAAGTGATGAGAAATGAGTTGCAAGCTAAATACCCGTACCCCCCCTTCCCCCCCTTCCCCATCCAGCCACCCCCTTACTCTCATTCTCTCCTTCAGGTCTCCTCTGAATATGAGTGACTGACAGGGATGTTAAACGGCGTTTGACACCAAAAGACAGAGGTGACTGTGCGAAGGTAGCCATCAGGCTCTCGAGGTCTTGGAGTGTGCGTGCGTGGACGTGCGCGTGCACCAAAACGGGGATGTTTAATGAATTAGAGACATAGGTCCGATTAAAACGACTGGTAATTTCTCCGGGGAGACGAGAGCCTGGAGCAGAATGAATCAAACGACTGCCAGGATGACTCATCAACGCCGCTCTACCTCAATCTCCGGAAGAGAGACGAGGGAGCGTGCAGGGAGTGGACAGTGCTGGGTGCGGAGAAGAGATCCTCGGTGAAAAAAAAAAAAAAAAAAGAGCTAGGTCGGCGAGGAAAGAGAGATTGAAAGAGTGCTATTAGCGCTCATGAGGAAATATGGAGGGATACAGGTGACAAGATGATGGGGTGAGGGGGGGGGAAGAGAGTGAAGGGAAAAGGTCTCAAGCATCACTAGTTTCAATCTGTTCTCGCCATTCCCACCTGGATCTCTGGTCTCATTGCAGGTGACAGCAGCTTGCCTAAATTACCTCCCGCTGGCACGCAAATTAAACAGGGCATATAGTGAGAGCGAGCGACAGTGAGGAAGAGACGAGCAAAGAGAGCGAGAGAGAGAGAGAGAGATGCTTTATGAAAAGAATGTCCATGGTCACATTAATGCAATTCCTCTCTCGATCCCTCCATTCCCTCAGCCCAGGCCTGGATAATGAGCTGGTGAACACTCTCCAAGCACCCCCACCCCCCTCCCCACTGGGCCCATACCTGCTATGCACAATAGGCTCTGAACGCTATTTTTGGAGCCCCTCTTCTCATTTATGTCCTTGATTTGGTGATGATGATAATCATTGTGGCTTGAGGTGCCATATTCAAATTAACTGCCATTCCTCCAGTGCTATCGGACCGGCTATCACCCCGCCTGCAAAAGTGTCCCCCTGTTCCTCGCCCGCCCGCCCGCCCTCCCTCCTACCTCTCCTGGAGGCAATACAAAAACCAACCAAGCAGCGACGGCTGATATGTTTTCCTTGTTGAGCTTATTCAAATCAGGTGTTTGAAAACTAACCTTGTTTGCATTGTAATGCCACGCGGCAGAGCATCCGCAATTGACAATTTACTGATAGGGGCCTGTAAGAGAGGCCGGGAGACGTGGGGGCCCCGCGAACGCGAAATGAATTGGATTCCTGCCTGTAGTTATTCAGATCAGAGTGTAACAAGATCGTTTACATGAGTGCCTCTGAATGGAGGTATAACTAAATAAATTTAATTTGGAAGTGGTGTGTTTGGCAGATTGTGCCACTCACCGGGTTCTGCCACAGATAAAGCAGGCAAGCAGTTTATTGCACATAATAGGATGCTAGAGTCTTTACACAGACATGAATTCTATTAGGCCACAGGAGGAAGGCACAAAAGGAGGCAGCGCTCAGAGAGAGAGAGAGAGAGAGAGAGAGAGTGAGAGAGCGAGAGCGAGGGAGAGAGAGAGAGAGAGAGAGGGAGCGGGAGAGCTCCCATCCATCAGACTGATGAAGAGATGCGCGTGATTTTCTCTCCATCTGTGTCTATGTTGTCGTGTGTTTGGCAAGAAAAAAAAATTTGTGCTGTCACTGTCACTTTGCACTTTTTTCAGGAACAAAGAAATTAAAATGTTTCTGTGAGAAAAGACACCTCAGGGATGCCTGTCACTGCAGGAATTCTCCTTAGCGCAAAGACATAAGTACGTGTTTGTGCGAGTGTGTGAGCCGCCGCCTCTGTGTGTGCCTGACCCAGAGCTGAGGTAACTTAAAAATTATATATATATATATATATATATATATATATATATATATATATATATATATATAGTCAGCATATTTGTGTGAGCCATTTTGTTACTCAAGCAGGAACGTTTTAGAGAAGTAGTACGGGGTGATGAAGTGCCTTTGAGAAGTTTTCATACAGTCATAATAACCGTGCAATGTCAAAGTGGCGTCAGTGTGTAAAAACAACTTCTCTGTTTCTTAAAAATAGGAATTGGATGCAGAAGTCTAAATTTATTGTGGGTTTTTGCTCAACAAAATAGGTTTTAAATTATGCAGATAGGCTGAGAGATCTGCACAGATTTGAGGTTATATTTGTATAAAGGTCTCTTAGAGAGTTGCAGAAAGAGACACCACACACTTGTTGTGTAACTTAATGCTTTAGGGTCCTCAGGAGTTGACAAGTACAGGCCATTTACCATTTTATACCATCAACAAGGGGACAGCATCCTTTGCTTTAAAAGTAGTACACACCCTCGGTGTCATGCTGCATAGTCTATACATTTTCAAAAGGGTTGAGGTTGCTACCATTCTAGTTTCCTAATCTCCTCTTTATCCATTTCAAACCAGTTTTGATCTGCTCTTGGGTTCATTGTTCATCTACAACACAGAGTTGTGTCCAAGTATCAGATCTGTGGATCTGAGGTGAAGAATACGAGACCGCAGAGACCAAAGGTAACCATGAAGGAGCTGCAAAATGCAGGGATATGCTTGAGTAAAACCAGTCAATCTGCCTGTGGTTTGAGACTGGGATGGAGATTCACCTTCCAGCAGGACAATAGCCTGGAAGCATACCTGAAGCAACACTGGAGTGGTTTAAGGGAAAGCATTTAAATCTGTTTGAATGACCTAGTCAGAGTCCAGACCTCAATCCAATTGAGAATCTGTGGTGAGACTTGAAGATCGCTGTTCACAAGTGGAAACCATCCAACCTGGAGAAGCTGAAGCAGTTTTGACTCGAGGAGAAATCCCAGTGGCAAGATGTGGCAAGCTCATAAAGACTGATCCAAAGCGTTTTGCGGCTGTAAATACTGCAAGCATTTACAGGACAATTATGCACGCTGACGTTTTCTGTTTTTGATCTTTTGTTTTGTTGTTGTCGTATTTGTCATTTGCAGCACAGTAAAAAAAAAAGCATCTTTAAAGGTGTCAACATGTTCTGTAAATCAAATGGTGCAAACTCTTAAGCGACGCATTTTAAATCCAGCTTTAAAAGCAACAAAACTGGAAAAAATCACAAGTGGGGCGAATCCCTTACGCAAGCCACATTAACATTCCTGTCAACTCTGAGCGTATATAAACTTCTCACCAGCGCTGTGTATTCAGACCGTGGCACCTAAAATGTGACCATCTGTCTGCTTCAGCTGTGCAGCTGTGGATGATCTGGGCTGGTCTGAGCTAATGGCCGATGTGTTTTCTGCTGTGGCTGAGCTCTTAATTACATGATTGAGCTTGTTAGAGCCTAATTAAAACGGTCAAACACAGAGCAGAGAGAGAGAGAGAGGGGGGGGAGAGAGTTGATAGAATCAGGGTGGGAGAGTTGGCACCACTCAATCCTTTCCGCCTCCCTCTTTTACTTTTATTAAACTGTTAGGCCACAAGGCCAATATCCCTAACCCGGTTGCTTGCCCCTGGCTATTTAACTCAGGCTGTGAACCTTAGTTGTAATTTGCCGGCCTTCATTTCAGTAACTCGTTTTGTCATTTAACTTTCTGTTGTACACATCAAGGTAGTGGAGTATGTTTCTTTTGGGGAGGAGGGGGGGAATTCAAGGGGAGTTTGTGTTGATGAGGGATTTGAACACAAAACAAGATTACCAAAGAACTAATGCAAGAACCTGAGGACAGAAAAAAATAGTTTGTATCAGAAACTCGGGCACAAGAGGGTTGAGAACCATAGGGGGTGCAGCGAGAGTCGAAGGACGAACAATGTTTTTGTTGTTCGGATGATAATCGTATACTTTTGGGTCAATTAACAATAAAGATCAATTGAAATCTCTCCCTTCTGTGATTTTTTTTAGCCTGCAGTGATGAGATAAATATTTATGAAGGCTGAAAGTCCCTTGCCTCTCTTCCTAGTGTCAAATGCTTGGTGTGATCAAAGGCTTAGCCTAAAAAAAAAAAAAAAAAAAAGAAACACACGACACACTTGAAAGCATCAATGATTTCTTAGTATTGTTTTTTTTTTTTTTTTTTTGCTGTCCTACTGTTCAATGCAGAAAACTACCCCCCACCCCTCCACCCACACCACCATCACAACCACTCGCTTCTCCACAGTTCAGTTCATGAGACGAGGGGGGGGGGAGGAAATCTCCAAGATAGGTTTGGGACCAGAACGCTGTCGCTTTAAGATAACACATTCTATCTTCTACATCATAATTATCTCCTTAAGGTAGAAATATTAGCATATCCACCAATCTTATTATCTGAGAAATTGGCTCATTAAGTCGCTTGGCTCCCCTTGCGCCCACCTTGTTCTCCACTGTCCATACTCCATCAGTGCGGGAGTTCTGCTGTGGGGCATCCTGACTGACAGGAGGCACACAGCACTCAGAGCGGGCCTCTGCAGGGACTGGCCTGAGCTGGCGCGAGCTGATAGGGCGGCTCTCTCATGTCTGGTGAGGGTTAGGAAGGAGGTAGAAGAAAGCATCCATCTGAGGTCAGATGCTGGACCAGACTTTCCCACGGGACTAACAGCGAGAGAGAGAGAGATGTGCTGTGGGATCTGGTGTTGCCTCAATGGCGAGATCTGATGACAGACTTTTACAAACTTTCTCGGTGTTGGTTTAAAGGCAATTGATCTGTAAGGCAAGGAAAAAGTTGCACAACATTGTTTGACCTCCTTGGTGTGTGTGTGTGTGTGTGTGTGTGTGTGTGTGGGGGGGGGGTCTTTCTTCCTCTGCTTGGAGACGGGCCAAAAACAGAGACGGTGTTTGAAGACCAGTTTATGATGTTAAAGAGCAAAGCACACATTTTGCTACATAATCAAAAGGACTTGCTTTCTAAATTACATTTTCTCGTGCCATTAGAAATTAATGACATGCCGGAGAATCACCCCCGTCTCTAATCTGCAGGATATAATCCTTAAAATGAAACCTGACATCAATGGAGGCTAATGAAATCATCCTTTTAAATCCAGGGAAATGTCCCCCGTAAGCCCGCAGCTTAGGAAAGCCACAGGAAGCACGGTGGACTGTGCAGCGGACAACATGGTACATGATGAGCTCCTGCAGAGGAGGAGGAGGAGGAGGGAGAGGGACAACGGAGATAAAGTGCCTTGTAAGAGCATTCAGACGTTTTTCAAATTTTGTCACATTACAGCCCCATCCGTGTGTTTTATCGGGATTTCTTGTGATAGATGAGTAATGCACAATTGGAATGTGGAAGGAAAAGAAACTATGTTTTTTGTAAATAAACGTCATGTGGCATGTCAATGTTTTCAGTCCCCCTGAGAACCAGATCTGGATACAATTAGAGCAGCAATAACTTCGAGGTGTGTCCAGCTTTGCACATTTACTCAAGTGTTTGGTCCTTCGACTTTGCAAAACAGCACATGATCCGTTACACTGGTTGAAAAATGTCTGTTAATTTTATTTTATTTTTTAAAGGTCCAAGATGTTCTCAGTTGGATTTAGAGCTGGAGTTTGATTTAGCCATTCCAGCAACGATAGTATTCGGTTATAACTCTGGCTGTATGTTGTCATGAACACTGAAACAATGAAAAAGTTCAAAGGGGTGTGAATACTTTTACAGAGGACTGTACTCCACAGGTGAGGAAATGCTAGAGAAATGGAGAGAAACAGAACGGAAAGGGGTGAGTTATGTGATTAAAGATGAAGCTCTCTCGTCTCCAGAACAACAGGAATGGGAGGAAGAGGGGATCCCCCCCCCCCCTCCCCCTTGTCAGTCTCACTCTGTGAGGCTGTGTGAGATTGAGTTGTTAATTAGAATCGTGGCCGGGCCAAATGAATTCAGAACCTCTTCCTTCTGTAATGGTGCTGCAGACCCCAAGCTGTGGGCTTTAATTCTCCCCTCATCAGCCTGATGGAAAAATCACCTCACTGCCATTCAACTCAGCCACCCATTAACCAAGCCAAGAAAAGGTGACCGGCACAATGGGCAATTTTATTGTGTTTTTTTCCCCCCTTTATATTTCCATCTTTTTCTTTTTTTTTCTTTTTTTTTGATTCAGCTCATATGCATCTAAAATCACCCTGTTAAAAATATGTGAATTGAAGAAAAGAGAAACTGGAAGAAAAAGTATCCGTTTTGGAAATTATATGAAGCAAGTAAAACAAACAAACAAAAAAAAAGCAGATTTAATGCTATATAAAAATCACTATGGCCTCAGAGGGCCTTATGAAGCATGCAGGTACCGCCTGTATATGTGGGAGGCTAAGTGCCTAAATACTTATGAGGGTGCAGCTGCTCCGCTTAGTGTGTATTAACGGGCCACGTGTGAGGCTCGGGGGTCGAGTTGTGATATGCTTAACAGCCAATTTACAAAGGTCAGGTGAGTGGGATCAAACGGGTGGGAAGATCACACCTCACACTCCTAAATGAGAAACAATCCTCCCTCCAAAGGTCAGCCAGACACAACCAAGGATTAGAATAATAGAGCAGGCCTTCTGCTTCCCCTTCTTCACCTCACCTTCGGATCCTCGTCTTCCTCCTCACCACAGGGGAGTCTGGAAGAAAAAGACAATGAGACAGGTTGTCCCATTTTTTTTAAATTATTATTTCTATTCTCCTTCCTTTCATTCTCTTCCTGGTGAAAAACACTCACAGTGAATTGTGAGTTTTGAAAAGTGAACATTTTGCAACAAAGTGAAGTGGTCCCAAATCAAAATCCCTCCCTAAAATCAATAAAGTTATTGAAAATGGATTATTTCTAAACCAGATGAGTAACAGGATTTTTAGCTGCCAAAATAAAAAGAACTGTTTGAGCGCGCACGGCGTCCTTATTAGGGATTTATATGGAATGCTGTTCACACTAAATTCACATATTGACGTCCGCAAAAAATACATTTATTTTGCAAAGTCTTACAGTGCATTTCTGCAGCTAGATTTAATTAAATAACAACAATCCCAATAATAATCATCATTATCATAATCATCATCATCATCCTTTTCATAGTTCTGCCTGCTGAACTGACTCACTGTAAAACAACAACAGGGGGCAGTGTTGGGTCACACTAAACACCCACATCTGTGTCCACCTCCCTCTCTCTCTCTCTCTCTCTGGCCAGAGTCCAGTCTCGCCACCTTTCAGGATTAATTACACTTTTTCAATTAATGTTCTAATGAGAGCTGCTGGTGCAGAAGTCTGATAAGGCAGTTAGGGAGTGAATGACACACACACACACACACACACATACACACACAGAAAAACACACCTAGCACACAGTAAAGAAAGAAGACAGAGAGAAATATACAAACTAAAATGATTTATAGGATGTAACAGGAGCTGATGGAGTTGATACTGTTTGATATGTCAAGCGTTGTAGGCTGACCAGAACACACACAGAGACTCATTTTTATGCTTGAGCTATTTTGCAAGAGCTTCAATAGGCAAAATAAAAGGGAAAGACAAGAAAGATACATTTAAATATACTGACTCTTGTAAGAAAACATGTTAACTTTCAAGCTTTGGATTATTTGAGAAACAAGTAAATTACCGGCACAGAAGAAACTCCTTGAAAAAGCCTGCGGGATGAGCCCATGAGCTTTGTGCACGTCTGTCTTAGGATAATGAATATATCACAAAATGTCTAATTTATTTGGCTGTAATATAACTGCACCACGAAGGGGCTCCGCAAAAGGCGGGCACAGCAGTCTGACGAGAGCTATTCTGACATATCATGTGCACGCACACAAATTTGAGGGTCAAGGTAAAAGTAGGATTTCTAGAAAAGTTCAAACCCACAGAACAACTAGTGGACAACAAGTCCAATTTATTAAAACTGTCACAGCGAGCAAGCAAAGGAAAAGGCAACATTAATGGCTAAATTTGTTTGTTGTGACTTGAATATTGTACAGAATTTAAGCATTGGATTGTCTATGTGTTTTTACCCCTGTCACGCTCAAATTTTCCCCACTGTGGGACGATAAAGTAACTTCTATTCTATTCCTTTCTATTACTCTTCGTGCCTTAGCAAATCAGGCGGATAGAGAGATAGACTGATATCGATTGAGATTTGAGGAAATTAAACACCGTAACATCTAAACAACTGAGGTAAACGTTACTGATTCTCAGAGACAGTTGCATAACTCAGCAACCTGAGGAAAAAAAATACTACGGTCTGCCTTCAGTGAACCTGGAATGCTGATAAAATAGCATGGTTGTTGGTTTTGGTTGGTATTCCATTTTAAATATTTACAAATTCTGTTTTTCTCAACATTCTAAAAATGTTTTCCCCTATTTTTCAAAGCACGCACTCTAACAAAGCTTTGAATTATATCTGAATCAATTTAATGTTAATAGACAGAATACAATAGTAATAGTAATAATCCAAAAACTTATTGAGCTGCTCTTTTTTTAAAAAATAAAAAACTCTTGAAAACGTACATATCAGGTATTTAGAGGTATTATCTGTGATAGCACACATTTTATATGAAAGTACGAATCAATCCCTTTTGTAGAATTAAATGTCTTCAGACAAGACATTTCATCCTTATATACTCTGTTTCTTTTAGGCAGTGACCTATATTTTCATCTGCTCTAACATGGGGTTAACTGTCCTGTAGTGGAGAAAACGGGCTGTTTTGCTTTACAAAGCTGATATAATGTCCTTACAACGAGAATAGTTAATAGTTAATCACTTCTGTCTAAAAGACTAAATGACTAAATGACAAACAATCTTCAGTGATCATCCCGTTCTGCTGATGATCTGCTCTCATGAACCTTTGCGGGGATGCTAATCTAATTGTTTCAATATGATTTATCATAGCTCAGGTCATAACATGTTGTCTTCGCAGTTTTAATCATAGATGTACGGACACAACTTACAGAAAAACATGTTCTCTGGCTTCTAACACAAAGTAAACTCCAACTACGTTGAATAAAAAAAATATATATCACTTAGCTTTAAATGTTGTAATTGTGATTGACAATAAAGTTGGCAAAAACTAAGCTAACTGAGCTATTCTTTTTTGCTGTGTTTCACACAGATGCACATACAGCCTGATGCGCCTGTTTTCACTGAGTGAGACAGATAACAGGCACAAGGGGAGGAGCACCGAGTATGCAGCGGCCTAAGGAGGACAGTGGGATGTGTGGATTCACCAATCAAAAAGTAAAAACGTACTAATATAAAGACACAAATAAAAAGCAGGGATATCCAAATGCACTTTTCAGATGACAATGAATGTTTTCAATGAATGCAGATATGACATTCATAATATCTAGTCCACACCTCCCATATGCATTTTTTTTTCTGATATATAAAAACTTTTGCTGTGGACCAGGTCCAGACTGGCATTAATAACAGCAGTTCTACCCAAATCCAGACCAAATGGCTGGTACACACCCTTTAGGATCTGTGCTTTATCGCATTATAATATACAGTATGTCAAACTTTACGATTGGGCTCAAACTCATTAAACCCATTTATTACTGCCAGTACTCTGTCTGCTAAAAGCAAGGACTGTACATTTTGCTTGTGGACGTGCGTTGCTTAAAATACTGAATAAAAGTCAGTGTTTGTTGGGATGAGGATGCTCATTGACGTGACACAACCTCTCATGACTGGGTTTCCATAGTAATGAGCACAACTGGTGTAGGAGGAGATCAGACACACACACACACACACACACACACACACACACACACACACACACACACACACACACAATATGTATGTACACACAGGAGCTTTGCCAGCACAGACCATGGGACCTGTCAAGTATAAATTAGTGCCGTTGATGTGTCACAAGTTGCCCCCCAAGGTCATTAAGTGGTCAGCCATTGGAGGTTGGCATGCCATTTATATGAAGATAATTTGCATGAGGCAGTCGACTTCTTTACCCTGGAAAAAAACATTTATTTCACAGATTCTGTATGTCTAGATCCTGTACTAACTAGGCCTCATTCTAGTTTTTTTTTTAGACTAAAGAACAACTCAAAAGAACACTCCTCTATTTCTGGTCAACTGGTCAAAGGCATTTTGTCACCATACTCTGCTTCAGTTTAAATATCCAAACCTCATTTGAAATTATTAATTAGCTCGGAAATATTTTCATCCAAATGAAGAAACGGTCCAAGTTTGGGAGGCTTTTATTTCCTTTGCTGCTTCACGGGACTATGTGATTTATGAATTTGCATACACAATACACTCACATTATCTCTTTAAATTAAGCCACAGAGAGAGAGAGAGAGAGAGAGAGAGAGAGAGAGAGAGAGAGAGAGAGGGAGAGAATAAGTACAATTTGAGCGGGGGCAGGAATGAAAAATCAATGACGATCTAATGAATCTTAAAGGGGGGCCCATTGTTGAAGAGCCTGAACCATGTTGAAGGTTAAAGGGATGGAAGAAAAGGGAAAAATCCCTGACTTTTTCGATGACATCCTTTTGAAGCAGTGGAGGCTGACAGTTCTGGAGGGACAAAGGAAAAAAGATAATGCATGCGAGCGTGTGAGAGAAAGAAGAAAAAAAAAAGAGAGTAAATGAGGACGCAGAGTGTGGAAATATAGTTTTAATGTGGAAAAACACTCTTACTAATCAGGGCAAACCATTCTACATTTTCAAAGATTATACAAATTAACAGTGTCTTGTCTGTGTATGCATTAGCCCTTATATGCATTAGTTAAGAGATTGCTAAATTAGAATACTATTCTCTCTCATGTACTTACACAGTCTCCACCAAAAGGGAAATATGAAAGAACGAGTGTGAGATATTACTTCTCTCTGTACTGCCGCTGCTCCTCTCTCTCTCTCTCTCTCTCACACACACACGCACACTTATTCACCACCTCACTTCCTCGCTTTCATATTCTTCCTCTCCTCTCCTTTGCTCTCTCCCCCTCTCCTTCGTCTCATTGCCCCATAACCGCGGAGAGATGAGTTCAAGCCACCATTAAAGCGTTAAAAATTTAAATATATATATAAAAAAAATCCTAACGCTCTTTTTAATTAAAAAGGATCCTAATAATCCACATCATATTATACGTCGCAGCTTCATCGGTCAATTTAATAACAGTGAGGCTTTTGGATCTTAATATCTCTGCTACCAGGTTTCCTTCATAACTGAGAGCCCGTGTTAATTACAGCAGAGCCTAATGGTGGGGAATATTCAGGGCCTCTCCATGTTTTGATAAATGGCTTTCCACTAAGATTTATTCCTAATTATCTCATTTGTCTTTCTCCATTACTTTTTATAGCTTAAATTTATGAAGTCATTAAGACGTTAGTGGGCCTGATAATGATTAGGAGAAGGAATTGTATGAAAGTGAATTATATGAAAATGATTATGGCTAAAGGAGTGTTTAAAACGAGGGCTGCGGAAGCCCAGACTTGTGCGTGAGAAAGCGTGCGAGTGTGAGCGAACGTGGCTTTGTTCGAGGGGGCCGCGCGCCAGACCCGTTACACTCCATCTCTGAAACCCCCCCCCCCCCTCCCCTCCAACACACCCACCCCTGCCTGCCCAGGTGATGCCACCACCTTCCTCCAGTGGAAATCAGCATGATAAAAACCTCTTTTGTCACCTTCTTCATCTTTCTCTGTCTCACCATCCTCGCTGGCCCGCTTCGTCTCATATCCCTGATCAATCTCCCCCGGTTGTAGCGGAGGCTGTGGGAAGGTAGCGTGATGTTTCCTCCGAATTGTGAGAGAGGATGCTTCTGCACGCACAAAAGGAGTTTTTCTTTGAACCGGCAGTTTAATTTCAGACGACGACAAAACAGACAAATCCTGCAGCCCATGTGTATATTTGGGGCACGGTTACAAGTACAGCCGACGTTCTAAATAACACATGTGTGCATGACAGATGCACGATGCAATGCAAAAGTATTCATACCCTTTGAACATTTGAACTTTTTATCATGCCGCAACGTGTTAAATGTATTTTTAAATGAAATTAGCTGAAAAATCTGAAAAGTGTTGCAAGCATTTGTAATCAGCCGCCGCTGAGTAAATAATCTGCACAACCTCTTTTGAGGTACATGTCTCTTAGCTTCTCTGCATATCTAGAGACTGTTTTTCTACCATTATGTCCACTTTGTCTGCCTCCATTCATCTGCCATCAGCTCTGACTGGCTTCTCTGTCCCACCGGGGTTTATTGTAGGGATGATATGTTGAAGGTAAGCTGCACGGTTAGTTTTCCACATGCCTGCTGTGTCCCTTCTATGGCTTCTGGTAAACTGCTAAAGACCCGTTCTTTGAACAATGGCCTACTCGTTTTCATTCTTCTATAAGAGCCAGATTTGTGGAGTTTACCGCAGACCCGTCGCTCTTTTATAGTTGTTCTGTGGCTGATTCTCCCACCTGAGCTTTGGCTCGCTGCAGCTCCCCCAGCGTTACCACGGGCCTCTTTGGCTGCTTCTCTGATTATTGCTCTTTTTGTGTAGGTGGATGGCCAAATGCGGATGGCTTGCATGTGTGACGTACCCTTTCCCTGTTTAGATGATGGGCTGAACAGTGCTGCATGAACTGTTTAACACTTTGCGTAATTATCTTGCAGCCTAACACTGCTTTAAACTTCTCCATTACTTTACCCCTGACCCGTCAGCTGTATTCCTTGATCTTCACAACCTTAAACACTTTACAGATTAATTCACTTACAGAGGAAGTCTATTTGCTGAATGCATGACTGCTGAACACAGAGCGTAAAGGCGACTGAATACAACAGCATCATTTTTTTATTCGTGATAACAGATGTTAAAAATCCTTCCTCCCTTTCGCTCTACTTACCAATTAAGTATTTTGCTCCGCGAAGTTTAATGTTGTAACATGAAAAATGTTACAGACAGAGAAGATTTTGCTAAACTCAACCTTCTCCCGGCCAACATGCTGGTGTATTCTGTCGTCACTCTGGCCTTTTCCTCGTCTCTCAGCAGCCTGCTCCCCACCCCGCGCAGCCTTTCTTCTTTCCAACCTGGCAGGCTGTGTGCCAGAGATCATAAGAGGCAGAGCAGGCCCCTGCTTAATGAATTAATTATTTGATTATTTAATCACCCAGATGAAGAGCGTCTTTAACACCGGTGTTAATTAGCTAACATCTGGGCCAGTCAGAGGGCCAGCCACACAGAAGCAGGGAGGCAGCCCAGCAAGCGCACACTCTCATCTTTCCCCAAATTTATTTGCTGCTCCTTCGACAATGTTTATTTCTTCAACTGGCTAGAAAAATTGTTAAAGACTTACTAACATATCTTGATTTCTTTTTTTTACCTTTTTTCACATAATAACCACAAAAATATGTACTTTTCTCGAGGATTTGACGTTATAGATTAATACAAAGTGTTATGCTTCAAACAAAAACGTCTCAAAAGTTTAGCGTGCGTTTGTATTCATTTTAGATCCTAAATAAAGAAGTCCAGAAGCATGCGTACCACTGGGTCTGAGACTCAGGGTGTGCTTGGAAAAGCCTTTTTAAGCTAAAGCAATATCCAGAGAGTGACCTAAATAGCAAGGTGTGAAGTCCTGGACCGTCTGCCTCAAGACAGCTGAAGCTGCAGTCTAGGGAAATATATACCTGTAGAAAAGAACGTGTTAAGAATAGTCAGACCTATATGGGGGGTTGCCAGAGATGATACTGTGTAGGCGTTGCCTCAAGCCCCATATTAGAGGCCATGCTTAAAGAGCGGCAGCGAATTCCTCAAAATTTGGCAAGGAGGTTTTCCCAGATCGGCTGCACCAGTCTGCAACTTGTGATGTAGGTCTGGAAATAAAATCCTCATTTGTTCGACAAACTCTGTGTCTACAGAGTTTTTTCTGAATCGTTCATCCCATAATACATAAGTGGGCTTTGTTTTAAACCGTTCCATTGTAGCTGTCATGTTTAGAGTTGTTTTCCTACTGAAAGGTATTTTTTAAGCCTCTAATAGGTTTTCTTCCAAGAATTCCCTATACATGTTTTGCTTCACCCATCTTCCCATCAACTCTGACCAGCTTTCCTGTTCCTGCTTCCATGACATCAGCATTTTATTTAGGGGTATCAGAGAAAAGGGGGCTGAATGCAGATACAAAGGAGATTTGATTTTTCAGTGTTTATTTTTTCCAAAAAAATTAACACTTCTTTTTCTTATACTTCTCAATTACACTTTACCATGTGTTGCTTTATCACACAACGTTCCATGAAGTGAAACTTTGAGATTTTAACATGAAAAAAAGATAAGGTTACTTTGGTAAAGCTCTGTACATATTATATTTATATTTTGATTCATATTATTTCATCTAACCAGGTATCTCCTGCGGAGATACGGTAGCTCTTCTGAAGAGAACCAGTATGCAGAAAAAAAATTTATACATGGATACACAAGACATACAAAAAGAAAACCACTGAGCATTCAATAAAAGGAGCGCATAATGTTAAAGTTGATTTTAAAGTTCTTTTAATTACAAAATTAGGGTAGTAAATCAAAGTTCAGTCTGTTATGGGGATCATAAAACACATATGGAGTCAATGTTTGAAAAGCAGTTTTGCTAATTCTGTGCAGGAGATGAACTATCACAAAAAAAAAAAAACTTTTCTAAAGACCAGGTTTTACACACACTAGAACAGTTGTGCAGATAATGTGATAGTGTGTCCATGAGTGCTTTAATGGTGAAAATTAGATTTTATTTCTTCCAAGTGATGATGATAGCTCACTGACCAAATCATTCACTTACAAATATGAAGTCCTAGCTTTTGTACTCAAATCAATGCATAAAGAAGCATTCTAAGAAAAAGACAAGATACACGGGTTCATGCAAATTGTATTAGGGTCGAGACATAGTTAAAACTGATTCAAATATCCTCTGGAGTAAATGGTTTTGGCAGCAAAAGAAAAACTTAAGGTAAGAGAAAAACAAAATTCCAACTTTCTATGCTTCCTCCAAATATTATGAATACAAACGTTAAAGTTAAGGTTATCACCAAGAAAAATGTCTTTGATTTAGTCTTTTTCCCATTGAGAGCTAATTTTCGTATGACCTTCAGTGGATTTTAAAAGAATAAAGGGAATTTGTTGCAACTTACAAAGATGGTGCCATAGTATGAATACTTGTATCATCTGCATAGAAGCGAAGCACGGCTGGATGTAGACCTATGCCAAGAAATATTTATATTACAAAGAATAACGAGCTTCAAGATTCACAAGTTTTTCTTGCCTCTATTATGAACAATGATCATCTTTATTGTCATTCTAACCTTGTGGATGCTGATGAAATTTGTCCTCTGCATTTAACCCGTGCTTTAATGAGCAGTGGACTGCCACTGTGCAACACTCAGAGCATTCAGGGGGTGAGCGACACCCAAAGTGACAGTCTGTGGGATTCAAACCAGGGGACTTGCAGCTTTGCCAGCAAGCAAGCACCCTGTTCTCACCACAAGCCCGCTTCTAAGTCCCTTAAAACTGCCTTCAGTATTTGCTTTTGCATTTGCTTATTTACACCAATAACCTGCATGTTTCTCAATCGCTTTTTGTGTCTGCGCATTAATTTTTCTGTCTCCTGCCTCCTGGTCCTGCAGTGCTGAGTTCACGCCATCAGGAGGAGCAGTGTCATTTCTTTCGCCCTCATCTTACAGCAGCCTTGATTTCACTTGTTAACAAAGCTGCCTCACAGCTGTTCACCATAAAATCACAGATAATGCAGGAAGGCGGTCAATCTGCCAAATCTGGGGGGGAAAAAAAACTGCAATAACATGACACTTAAATACTCTTTATGAAAAATGTGATTTGTGTCACATGAGCCCCTTTGCATTACCTTTAGCTGCTGTGTGCAAGTTCATCAGGGCTGGGGTTAAGGTGAGAAGCAAACTAGAGCAAACAGCGGAGCACGGATGGAGGAGGTGGAGGATATTTGTGACTCTCAGCACTGATTAAGACCACTTCAGTGTGGCTGGTGCCACTTTACACCAGCGGGCAGCAGCCTTCTGTGAATGAAGCGAGGGCTGGAGAGGTGAGGGTGCGTACGGGGAGATTGGTGGAGGGGAGTGGATGAGGGAGTGCCTTTAATTGCAATCATTTCGGCAACACTGCAGGGATCTACATGCCATGCATACAATTAGCGGGGAGACGAGACAGCATGCCACTCGCAGATTATTCCTCCGCAGCCTTGCCATGACTGAAACGTCCGAGTGAGCACGAAATACGCACCGAACAACCTTGAAAGGACTTTTGATGCACTGTTGTTTGCAAAAAAAAATTATTTCAACAGCTCTACTGTGGGAGTTTGTTTGGCGGCAGCATCCGGATTTCTGTGTACATGTTTGCATGTATCCTTCCTGTGTGCTGCCGAGGTTAATTGAGACACACAGCTCATCTCTGCCCTGATGGGGGTCAGAGCATGGAGGCAGATCTGCATCCCATTAATCTAACCCCAATTTATGCCTCCACACACTGTCAGCCACAGCTCAGCAACCCCCTCAGCCCCCCTCTGTTCCACGCACGCACGGTTGAAACCATTAATTTAGCCCCAGTTTGTGTTCACCTCTACAGCTGTGATGCATGGCCAACACTCTCGGATTCATGATGCAACAACTCACCAAGCACTTCTTTCACTTTCTCGCCACGCGAGCCGCTCATGCAGAGTCAGCATCGTTGGCCGTCAAACCACTTGGGGCAAGTGGTTTGATCAGCAAAGGAAGCAAACATCCCATGCCTGTTCCCAGCAATCGTTTTCTCACATCCATGTGGCCTCTATTATTCCTTCGCAAAAACACCAGCCTGACAACCCCGAGGCAACACAGAGAAGGAAAGGCAAATTAAGCAGCTTCACTCTAACACTGAGGGACCATTAAAGTCGAAACGCCTGATCTCCCTGGCTGGCTTTTCCTCTCCATCCTCTCCCTCGTTCCTCTCTCGTTTCCTCACTCTCCAGTTGGAAAGGTTAACCGTGAGAGGCTCTCGGAGACACTCCAGCAGACACACAAGTGATCTTCCCTTTAATTGGCTTTTCCACTCCCCTTCTTCTCTTCTGTTCTTCCTCGCAGGTCAGCGCCGTCCACTGCAGGGCCCGACAGGGGAAACACACACACACACACACTCGTGCACAGAACCACACCAACGTAGTCAGGCTGAACTGAGGGCTGGAGGTGCTGTGAGGAAAGCGCGTGTCTGTGTCAGTGCGCCTTTTAAAATATCTCCATTCGACCAGTCAATCTGTCGTTAGCAGAGCAGAAGCAGCGGTGCTGTGTAATTGAGCTGTTTGGCTCTCGGGCCTCCGTGATGTCCTCATCCATGAAGCGGATGACACTGTGGCTCCGCTCCTTCCTGTCACACGGAGAGGGCGTACAGAAAGTCCAGATGAAGACCGCTGACAGGTGTGGAGTCATTATCAGCCACGGTCCGGTCTAGTTCAGCACCGAGTACAAGAAACGCACCAATCAGGGTTTGGCGACTTCCAATAGGCTGTTTTAATAAAGCCCAGAAACTGCTGAGACCTGCTGCTAACTCAGATTTCTTGCTAAGACTGACAAAATAAGGATTTATAAGTGTAGATCCAATCCCTGTATCCGATTTTAAATATCTGCGGATAGCAATATTTTCCGGTCCAAAAATGCTGGGACGATACATTTAGTATTGGTTTTACCCTGGTTTTGAAACTCGGGGGGAGAATCCCCCACAGGACCTGTCAGCAAGGACATGGCAATAGACTTCAGAGCATAACGCAGCTGCTTCTATCAACTCTGTGGCTCTACCTGCAGGTAAAAGTTGGTGTGGTGACGTAAGCCACGCCCACTGCTCGTCAACCACCTGAGTGGCATGGCATGACTCGACCACCTGATGTCAACTGCTCCATTGCTGGTTGCCAAAATAAACATCTGTGGACCAAACTACCAGGGAGCAGTGGATTACGCTGCAACTCTTCATATATGCGCTTCACGTTTTGCGCCTGAGTGTTTCGTTAAAGTGGGACAATACCAGGTGAAGATGGCATCAAGCCTGCCTTTGGAGAAAGGGCCGATTCCAACAAATCAGGGACTCGTTGCAGTGCAGTCGGTTAGTGTTGTTCCTTGTGTAACTTTTTTTACGTAAGAGACCGGGAAACGATGGGAACCATGGCAACATTTCCATATAAGATACATGCTTCTAGCGTTTGTGGTTTAAAATCTCCTCATTTCATTACTTTGCTATGTGGATGTTTGTACACCGCTTCACGTGTGCTGTGTGCCCAGGAAATAGGCCGCCATCACATAAAAAGCTAATATCACGCTGCTAAACAGTAAGAGCTGTTAAACAGGAACACATGAACGCGCACACACGCAAGTCAAATTCTACCCTCGCGAGAAAGAAACGGTATAAAAAAGGGTCCAAATAAGCTCTACTTAAAAAAAAATCTCCTAAAATGACTAAACAAGAATTTTACTGAAAAATATATATAGTTTCATAAATTTTGATGGGTCCAGAAAATGAAAATATTTACATCTGGTTATGATGCCAACATGGATATGAAAGGATTCTACCCCAGGTTTAAGTCACGTGAGATGGAGCTCAGGCGTTGCCAGATCGTAAGTCCATGATTGCGCTGAGAAATGGCTTCTTCATGGCGTTACATTTCTTAGATTCAAGCAGACCGAAAAAGAAGCAAAATGAGGGTAAACATCGGGGAAGCTTTTGAACGTTTGTGCCAACTCAAGGAAGCAAAGAGGGTCAGTAGCCACTCCTAGACAGGTAAATTAAATGTTGACACAAGGACCTGGCAACCGGCTGGGAAACAGTACAACTGAAGGTAGGAACGAGTGATGGTGAGTCCGCCACCTATTGGTCGAGAGGATTTAACTTGTAGCTATCTCCTTTAAGTGTAAGTTTTAGATTATATAAACGTTTTTATCCACCTTTATAAGCTAGTTTCATAGTTAGTATTGCTAATTGTAACAGGAACCACTGAAAATATTCCTACTTTGTTTCAAAGTCTTACAACAGGCTGCAAACATTTGCAAATCATGTATGCCCTATGGAAGATGGGATTAAAAAAACAAAACATTCTGTGTTGTCACTCGGGCGCTTGCCCTATCAAAATTGGAAGAAAGACTGTAGACACAGGAAACATAAATTAGGAAATAAAAAGTAATTATCACATCTTTTCTCTCTCTCTGTTTTAGCATCCCATTCCATGTGGGTTTATTTGAGTTTATTTTGTGTGTAAGTCCAAATTCATGTTTGGAAATGGCGAGGGACGCCTGACCAGATGAATGTTTATGTATGCTTTTAACCTTTTGACTTCCATGGAACTTCATGCTGCTCCCTAATCGGTTACTTAAAGATTATTCTCCGAGGCAGAGCTATAGCCAATCAGCACTTTTTGTGAAATTCTTCATCCAATCAGATTAATTCATCATAGCTGTCAATTCCAGACACACCCTGGAAGGTTAGATACGCTGGATGTGAATGTTGCTCAGACGTACACAGAGGAAACACAGAGAGGGAAAGGCAAATTAAGCAGCTTTCCTCCAACACTGACACGAACTGAAGAGTAAAACAGCAACAACAAGACAGGATAATGGTGACGGTGAAAGAAAACTGGGTATTTACAAAAAAATTATAATCTCACAAGGTTAACACACGTTCTATTTTCTCTCTATAAAAACAACATCATCAGAATCTGCTCCACACACACCCAGCTTGTCAACCTCAAATCATGTTGATGTACTCTCCTTCCAGCCAGGATCCTGACCATTTGCTGCCACAGCAGGTCTCTGCCCAACCTCAAACCCCATCACATATTCCAAATATGTATTCCTGCAATGACCACCTACCTCTCCTCCTCAGCGCTGTGCTGGAACCCGCTCCCAAGCCTGAAGAAGAAGCGCTCCCTTTGTCACTTCAATTACTCTTGTTGTTACCCGTTCCAGGGTCTCATTAACAAACACCGTGATGTAAACACGGTTTAAGTCATTTAAGACAGAATGGCTACAGAAATCAACATCTTTTAACGTCTTTAACATCTTACAGTGGCAATCAGTGTGGCTTGTATTACTGAAAGAGCAGTCTCTGTTTTCCTTGAGAATGTAAGTCTTACTTTAACACTGATATTGCCAAAAGGCGTCCAACATTTTCAGTCCCAGCATCTCCCATGATGGAGGGTGGTTGAAAACTCAGAAAGATAGAACAGAGAAACTTGACTGTACTCTGTTCAGTCTTCCTGTTACTGGCTAAATGTTTTGCTCCCCCCATAATCCCACTGAATCTCAGCATGTCTTAGAAAATACAATTTCTTTTCAAACAGCTTCTGGCATCTCATTTCTTCATCTGACTTTATTTTTAAACGACTTGCTGATAATTAAATAGCTAAGTTTACATCTTCATTCAGTAGCAGAAGAGTTGAATGTTTTTTTATCACTGCACCCTGCAAGTGCTTACGTATAGAGATCATTACAAAGATCCAATTTTTTCCACCACACTCGTGGGCAAGTCATCAATCGAGGCCAATCAGACTGAAAATCGTCTGATTTCTGTCACTAGCTGATTTCTTTAGCACAAATATTTAAAGTGGAAACTGTCCTTAAAGGGAGAAAGTGGGCTATATAATTTACAAACCTCCCTTTTTAGAGATTTCTTCAAGGTGATAAAATAGTGTTGTTGTATGATCAGAATAGTTTTTTTTTTCTTCAGAGCTGGGCTCCAGCCCCCACAAAACAGTAGAGGCGATCCAGTCCTATAACTCCCTATCACATGTGGAAAAATTACCTAATTGTGTTCTTCTAAACTCAGTCTGGCACCGAGCAGATCCAGATAGGAGGAAGAGAATCACAGTGTGAAATGAGTTGCACGCTACACTGACTTACCCACCAGTAGCCTAGAATCAGCGCGAGATGACAAGACAAGGCAATTCAGAAGAGCGCACCCAGGACTCTGTTTGGACCGCTATTCTGCTCCATCTCGGTGTATGTGCCGGGGCCTCGACACAGCCATTATACACGGGCCGCTGTATGTGAGAGAACATCATTACCAGCTGTCTGCAGAGCCGCCTCTCTCCCCCCCTCGTATCTCTGCAGACACCATCCTATCTAAAGGCCCGGCCCGAAGAGGACTCGGGCAAGGCCGAGCAACTGAGAAGAGCCTCATTCCCACATGCCACAGAAACAGATAGGATTCTGAGATGGCTGCAGCCTGCTGGTGACTGTCTGGCCTCTGTTAGGTTGATAATGGTGTGAGACGCATGACTCATCAACTTAGAGGTCCAGATGTTCAGCCGCTGCCTCGGCTGAAAGCCTGAGTAATCACAGCAGGGTGGAGGCAGAGTTGCCGGGGGATGCAGGTAAGAATAAACCAGAATAAAGTCTTTCGACAAACAATCCATTTGCAGGGATCATTTTGAAGAGGCCGTACATCCACACGCTGAAAGGTGTGTGAAATGCCCATTTCAGTAGTGTCAGTAACTAACTACTTACACCAGCTGCAAAACTATTCCAAGCCCTTTAACCTTTTTACTCCTTATTGTAATTCAACACACTGTCATGTATTTTATTGTGATTTTATATGATTGAGCTACACAAAGTATAAATGATTGTCAACATTTCTTTACAAATACAAAGCCTGAAAAGTGCCTCCTTTTAGTTTAATCTCAAAACAATCCAGCTCAGCCAATTGGCCCCAGAAGTCACGTGTGTTTAATTCAATTTCAGTATAAATCCAGCTGTTGTGTGAAGGGCTCAGAGGTTTGTGTGCGAACGTAAGTGAACAAACAGCATCATGAAAATAAAGGAGCACAGCAGACGGGTCAGGAAGATGGTTTTGAAGCACTTTAACGCAGGGGTTAGAGGTTAAACAACATTCAAAGCTTACGTTTCATGTTGTTGCTGTTCAACCCGTTATCAGGAATTGGAAAGACAATGATGCAATGCTGAATCAAACCAAACGTTGATTCAGCGTCTGCCAGGCAGAGCAAGGACAGGTTTAATGACAGAAGTAGCCCGGAACCCCTCTGGCGCCTTTGGAGGAGCTGCAAAAAAGTATTGGTTCAGGTGGGAGAATCTGTCATTGGTCTTTTTTTGAGTCATCCAAAGGCAATGTAGGAGCCAAAGCAAACGTGTTTAAGAAAGTGCTCTGGTGAGATGAAACCCCAATCAAAAGTTTACGCCTACAGGAAAACTTTGGTTTGTGACTTCACAATGCACCATCACCAAATAAAAAAAAAAAAAGATGGTGGTGGTGGCATCATACTGTGATTATCTTTTTCTTAAACAGAGACAGGAAAGCTGCTCAGAGCTGATGGAAAGATCGGTGGAGCTGAATACAAGAGAGTTAGGGAAAAATAACTTTTGGAAGCTGCAAAAATCTTGAGACCCCCGTAGAAGTTCACCTTCCACCAAAATAGCGACACTGATGATCCAAGCATGAGCTACTTGTGAGTTTAGATCAAAGCCTTTTGATCTGTTAGAATGGCCTAGTCAAAACCCAGGCTTAAATCCACACTAAATACACTATATTGCCTAAAATATTTGCTCACCCATCCACACAATTGAAATCAGGCGCTTCAATCTCTTCCATGGCCACAGGTGTATGATGACAAGCTACTAAGCATTTAGCCCGTTTCTGCGAACATTTGTGAAAGACTAGGTTACTCTCAGGAGCTCAGAGAGTTCCAGCGTGGTTCTGTGATGGGATGCCACCTGAGCAACAAGCCCAGTCGTGAAATTTCCTCGCTCCTAAATTTTCCCCAGTCAGCTGCCAGTGGTATTACAACAAAATGAAAACGATTAGGAATGACAGCAACTCGGCCACGAAGTGGTAGAGCACTCTCTAAGGAGTGAATCGCTACAGAGCTCCAGACTTCATGTAGCCTTTAGATTAACTGAAGAACAGGGCGTAGAGAACTTCATGGAATGGGTTTCCATGGTTAAGCAGCTGCATCCAATCCATACATCACCAAATGCAACCAAAACGCTGGATGCAGTGATGCAAAGCATGCTGAACTCTAAAGGAGTGGAGGCTCATTCTCTGGAGCGACAAATCACACTCCTCCATCTGGCAATGTGATGGACGAGTCAGGGTTTGCTCGTTGAACAGAGAACGGTACTTGTGTGACTGCATTGTGCCAAGTGTAAAGTTTGGTGGTGGGGGGGGGGAATCTGGTGCAGGGTTGCTTTTCAGGAGCTGGGCTTGGCCCCTTTAGTTCCAATGAAACAAACTCTGAATGCTTCAGCATACCAAGAGATTTTGGACAACACCAGGCTCCTAACTTTGTGGGAACAGTTTGGAGACGGGCCCTCGTGACTTCACCAAAGCACAAAGCAAGGTGTAGATGACCTTGACTAGGGTGCATGGTTTCCCGACCTCAACCCAACAGAACACCTTTGGGATGAATTAAAGCAGAGACTGAGAGCCAGGCTTTCTTGTCCAACTTCATTGTCTGACCTCAAATATGCGCTTCTGGACGACTGGTCAAAAATTTCCATAAACACTCCAAAACCTTGTGGACCGCCTTCCAAGAAGATTTAAAACTATTACAGCTGCAAGGTGTGGACTAATGTCATATTTAACCATAAATATTCTTAATCCATGTGTTAAATATGGATTCATATGCTAGTCAAGGCAGAGGAGCTAAAACTTTTGGCTATATAATGCATATAACTGCTTTAGTCTGATGTTGGCAAACTATGAAATCACACATTTGTCTCGATCAAATCTGCTAGATGAAGATATTTACAACCTGCCAAGACAAAACATTATTTTCTCTATTCAACTGTCGTGTCTAAAAGCTGCTTCTTCCTGGAAAACAGTCCTGGTTACTCTTAAGCCAAAATTTCCACAGCTTGCTCTAACACGACTGTCAAAGTAAAGACATACTTCACCTACTAAAGGTGAGTGATTATCTTGTCTGGGGAAAAAAATGTTTTTTTAAAAGGTGTTGAAAAAGTGCACTTTCAACATTTGCCACTTCACTTACTCAAAGGGAAGAAACCTTCAAGAAGTGGAAGGAAAAAGTTGTTTTGTAAGTTATTTTTGATATAGTAAACCAGTGAACTGTAGCTCATGGAGCCTGCATGCAAAAAATGTTGCAGTAAAACAAAAAAAACTAGTTCAATTTCACTTTACTTTTTTTTTCTCCGTATATGGGTGAAACATGTGATCTTGTCTTGCAAATACACAGTTTGTGGTCGTGGTTTGTTTCATGGAAACCTGTGATCTCCTGTCCTTCGCTGTGTTTGAAAGCTGCCCTTTCCCTGAGGTGGACATGTGACAGCAGGTGGGCAAGTGCAAAACAGCAGCGGCTGCTGAAAGCAAATGGGCTGTATGGTTGCCATGGCAAAGAGCGAGCGCCGTCACCCAAACAGTGTCCAGAATATTAACCCCTGCCCCTCGCCTCGTCCACACCTCCACCCCCATCCCTACCCTCTTTTAACTCTTGCTGAGAAATAGCTTCTACGCTGAACCGCAGCTGGACCGGATCTTCCTGGGTTTACTGAGGTCTGATCCGCCCCCCTCTGCTGTTTTTCGGTCACCTTTTTTTTCTCGGAGGCATACGCTCACAGACACCGTCCTAAGAAACGCATATGACAAAGGAGGGGAGAAAAAAAATGTTTATTTGACAAGGCCGTCTTGTTCCTCTTCGCAGACTGAGAGGCAACCAACCCCCTAATCAGCATGCGTGTTTTCCTGGAATTCATTTTCCTGTAAAAACACTGGAGAGAAATCTTCAAGAAAGCTCTCACTCTCGCACTCTAGTCTCCCTTTTCTTTGTTATCTCAAAAAGTCTTGCGTGTCAGCCCCTCCTTAAAGCCTAATGAATGCACGAGCTGTGGAAAACACTAAAGTTTTGTTAGCAGATTGCAACCCTAATGGGTCCGTTTGTTTTTGTTGTCTTCTATTTGAATCCCTTTATAGCTGGCAGACCGTGGCTGCAGGTCTGCAGTGTGTCACGTCCATGGCAGACTACATGTAATGTTTAGCCACAGAAGACGTTACCTTTGCATTTTCTCTGTGCATGCATGTCCTTGTGCGTGTGTATTCCTTGCAGCTGAGTAAGGACATTTTTTTGGCACATTTTACTAGTACAGTGAGGCCTTTGATGTAAAGTTAGAACCTTTTCTCGGTCCTCACTTTTTTTTCTGGGCCAGTGTTTTAGGTTTAGGACTATGCCGTTAATTAGGTTTCGGTTAGGGTTAGGTCATAGAAGTGGTTGAAAATAATTTGAATTATATGGAAGTCCAGGTATGATCCTCAGTACGTATCCTCAGTGTGTGTGTGTGTGTGTGGGTGTCTGTATGTGTGTGTGTGTGTGGACAAGGCTGTGGTCTGTGCTCGCTGTTTGCTTAAGGTGGCATGAGTCAGCTCAAATCCAAAACAGCAGCCTGTTTTCGAGTGGCCCGTCGAACTGCCTAACGTTTTTCGCTCACTATTTCTCTCAAAACTGCACACAGGGGATAAACGCAGACTCATTTAGAAACACGTCAGCGGTGGAGTTAAAATTGAATCTCTTCGTGCTGCATCCAGCCAATGAACGCTTTTTCAGCTCCTGGAGCTTTCTGTGCTTTGATTTTGTCCAAACGTTCAGAAGTAGAAATGTCCTGAGCACGATGTTATTGTTCCTGTTACGGATCAGAGTGCTTCGTGCATTTGACAACATTCAGCAACTTTATTAAAATCAATGCAATGTACACATAATCAAAACAATGCATTTTATCAGAACTACATGGTCTACAGTAGTATTGGTAATTGTTAAAAAGCTCGTACTTTTGCAACACTTCACGCTACATTCAGTCACCCATTAATTCACCCATTCACACACTGACTGTGGTGAGCTGCTCTATAGTCACAGCTGCCCTCTCACCACTAGCAGCAGGGTCCGGCGGGGAAGTGTCTTGCTCAAAGACACAATAACTGAGATAATTGAACCAGCAACCCATTAGTTACAGAGTGAACTCCTAGCTCCTGTGCAACTGTCCCCCCATATTATGACCTAAACTCACTTATCTTTGATGTTTTGGAGACTTTGGACTCTTGTTTTTCTTGACATTGCTACTAAAGCTACTATATTAACCACCTGAGATCCGTGTAGTTTAATCATTGTTTCTAAACCTATATTTGACTGAATACATACAACTACAGTCTTCATTAACTAATAACTTGCTCTTGCCAACAGCCCTGAAGCATTTTGCAGGTGCCAGTCATTTCACCCCCGTCACTATGTTTGTAAGTGACAATACACAAAACCACAAAAAGGTATTGGGAGTTTAATTATGTCAAGCACTCCAATAAAAACTATTTTAAAAGCCTTGATCAGGACATCAATTGATACCTGGGTTTGGCTCAGGACATCCTTAATGATAAGTAAAAAAATAACTGAATTTATATTAATTGTTTTCTCCTGGAGTCAAGAATCTTAATAACTGTGGGCTCAATCTTATGGCCTGAATAAGAGCGTATGGGGTTAAAAATGGCTGGCTGTTTTAAGTCAGGGCATATTTGGTAGATGAGGCAGGAACGGGGGGAAACTCAGGACCTGTGCTGATTTGGAGGTTTGAGGTCAGGGATGTGAGCACATATATGTGTTAGAAGAGTACGTCTCTGTGTCTCCTCTGTTCACATGCTCCTCAGAGTAATGCTGCTGTGGTTAAGAGAAGCTCGAGGGGCTTGGCTTAAAGCCAGGCATTGCATAATCCGACTTAAACCAGCAGGGTGCCATGCCTCTCCCCCTTCCGCTGTATTTATTTATTTATTTATTTATTTTTTTGCCACATCAGCTCACAGTTCTATATTTTTGTGTATTTCTTTTTTGCTTGTGATCTTACCTTTTACCTTTCGTTAGCAACGGTTTGTTGGAGTTTGGTTTATACATTTAGGAAACTCAAACCCGAAATCAGTTTCAAGTTTGAAGATAAATCATCAACAAATTCACATTACACAATGAAACTAACAGCAACCAAACTGATCTGTGTCCTCAGTTTTAAACCAATGTCATACATTTTCTTTTTTTCCTGTTGCAACACAAGCAGGCTGCTTTTTTCTGTAAAACGCAAATAAACGATGCTGCTCTTTAAAATAGTCAACCTCTCCTGGACTGGATGTAAAGATAACTGACTGACAATTTACTCCTTGTTTGTTAAATCCCACACAGCCCCGCCATTTTCAGTTAGTGTTCAGACTTCCCGAGAAAGAAGCTCTTTATCTCTGACCATCTCTTAAATATGTCCGCCTATGTTATCTATAAATGAACTCAGATGCAGGAGCAGATGCAAGGAACTCTAACTGCGACGTGTTGAAAGATTAATCAAGTGAGAACTAGAAAGCTGTTGGGAGGCGCGTCTTTTTATGAGCGCAGTCGGTTAAGAGATGTTTGCTTTGTCCCGACTCGTTTTTTTTCTGCGAAGGGTCTGGTGGGGCCTGAGAGAAGCCTGAGAGGTAGAATACTGGTTGCCAGTTCAGTCCAGGGCAACACAGAGACAAACGGCGTCTTACAAAAGTATTCGTACCCCTTTAAAGTGATCACATAACCATAAACGTATAACTTATGTGTTTTAATGGGATTGCATGTGATGGACCGACACAAATTGGCACGTAATTGTGAAGTGGAAGGTGTGCGGACGCCATTCTGGGACAAACCAAGGGGGGCTTCTCCTACACAGACCATCTTGTCTTGTGCTGCCTTGTCGCACAATCTAGAACAATCTAGAAGGTGTATTTTCAGAAACTGCCCCTCTTTTAAAGATCATCATCACCCCACCCATGAACACAGCAGAAGCTGTTCAGGGAGTACAAGCCCTTTTGCAAACAGCAAACATGGATGTAGTCATAACTAAGAGAGTATCTAGTAGCCAATTAATCTAACATCGTTCGTGACTGGTGAAAGGACACCAAATGTGGAGAAAAAAAGCTTTGCATGCCAACCTAAAATCAATAGTGATTTTTACAATTGTTTAGCTAGTCTGAAAAACATCTGAAGGGTATAAAAAAGATGCTGTGGTGAACAAGGTGGTGGATTCTGTAAAAGGCAACCGGCAGGAGTGTGTAAGCCACGTATGCGAGTATCAAATTAAAGAAAACAAAACAGAAGATTCAGTGTGGGCTAAAACAGAGCTTCATGTATTCCAGTTGAAATTAAGAGGGATCTTATTCTGAACTGTTTCTATGACTCTTCCTGCATCTCAAACCCACAACCACTAAAAAATAATTCAGTGTAGAAGAGTGATTCGGTGAACGTCGCTCTGTGCATCGAAAGTGGATACAGAGGTGAGTCCGAACGTAATATGTAAAAAAAAAAAAAAAAAATTCTGTTCACAGCCAGGACTGGCTGGGAACACAATAATGGATTCACAGCACCCCTCACAGGTTTAAATCTGGATTTTGTGGCTGAACTTGTTTACAGATACGAAATTTGGCAGCCATACGACACAAAAGTCTAGACAAAACAAACAAGGTTTCAGACTTTTTAGCAAAGTAAATACTTATTTCTATACCATATAACTGTATGTTGCTTATGCTATTACTGTATTTTGTAAATCATGTACATTTCTCATGCAATAAAGCACGACAGTGCTCACTGATGGATGAAGTACACTCGTGCATACAGAAGCTTGCAAAAGTATTAACACCCCTTGTTTTCCGCACATTGTCACATTACAACCACAAACATAGACATATTTTATTGGAATTTTATGTGAAAGTAAGGTGACCAGATTTCTGAAATCAAATCTGGGGACATTTCTTGCTCGTGGATAAAAATCAATACATCTCATCAAGATGAAATTAGGAAACGGGGACAGTAATGGTTTCATTTATTTTTACATATTTATTAATATTTAAACAACAAAAATCAAGTGTAAAAGCCAGGAATAATCCTCTCCACACTTTAAGTATATCATAAGATGAATACAATTAATAAATAGTGTTAATAGAAAACTAGAACTTTGGGTTGAGGCAAAGTGATGGGGGTGGGAGTGGAGGGGTCCAAGGTGGTTAGAAGGGCTTTTCATTTTTGTGTAGCCCAAAGAGCTCTGCCACCTCCTAAGGGGAGAGTGATATGAGGAAAAGAAAAACCAGTAAATACAAACATTTAGACTGTGGCTCTCTGTGAAGACAGAGTTCCTCAACCTTTTAAAAAAGTGCAACAAATACTTATTCTGTTCATGTCTACATACCTATGAGCAATAGGTTTTTCTGCATTAACATCAAAAAGAAGTAGTGGTCAAGCCCGCAGGTAAAGGGTGATACATGTTTCTTATTGTCACCTGGCCACATCAGGGGCCTGTGCATCTCAAATAAGCAGATTCATTTCTTTCCATAATGGGCTATAAGCACAGCTCCACTACTGCCTGAACTTCAGCAGCTCCTTTGTTTCCTGTCTTTCATCACTGGACAAGCTGATTATTCCAGGTGTGTCTGGCTGGTTGCTGAAGTCAGACACACCTGGATTAGGAGCTGCTGAGCTTCAGGAAGAAGTGGAGCTGTGCATGGAGCCTGTTTGGGACAAGAAAATGGGTTGTGGTGATTTGAGGTGAAACAAAGGCACAGACTTGGAGACCCCTTGGATCAGTGTGCAGCATGAGCATGTATAAACTTACACAAAGTGTGTATAACTACATTATGTGTATGTGTATGGTAGTAGTTGATGTGCCAGTATACTGTTTGCTCCTATAAGGTGAGATAACTCCGGTCAGTGAGTCGCTAACATGAGATCATCTCTGGTTTCTTCAAGGCCTTCTGTGTCTGAAGAGCCATCAGCCTCGGTATCCAGAGGTCTGGATAAAATAAGAGGAGAGGATATATTATGTGCAGAACAGAAATTTTTAAAACACAAGAAAAAATACAACTAATCTGCCTCTTCATTCTGCCACAGCTAGGGAAGTGCAGTGAAATTCATGTTCAGTGCAGAGACTCAGAAAGTGGTTATATCCTCAGACATTGGGCTTCTCAACTCAAACCTGAGTCACTCTGTTTTACATAGCAAACTTCACACACTACATTACTCAATACGTTACTTTATCACTTAAATCGTGTCAATGCTTTATCACTTGAACTTTATTAATGCTCTAAGTAAAAAAAATTCCATTATCAATCGTTCTTTCCATCAGTGTTCCTGTTTTCCTCAATTCTCATTTAATCTGCTTTTTGACTTCCTATCCTCTTCCTCTCGTATCAATCTTACATTATTCTAAAACAGACATTATATAATTAAAATCAGTTCCAAAAACATTAGAATGTACAACGTGAAAACTTCCAATTATTGTTATTTTTATTATTATATCATCTGATTAAACACTACAAATCTATTTACCACAATATTTGGAGCTACAAGCAAAAACAACATAATAAATGGACATTAAACAGGTGGTTATCTCTTCCTCCATCGTTCTCAGATCATGTAGATCTTGTTTCATTCAGTTCTCCTGTTACTGACTCCTATTTTTTCATGAGGAGCTTTCATATATCCAAAGTGAGCAGTAGAAAAGCTAAACCTAAGACTGGAAGTCTATGCTCATAAATCAGCAAAACAACTAGTAATAACTCTACTTATAACTAACTATCTGAAATATAAACTAAAGGTCACCAATCAGTTCTAAAACATCTTAAGAAGAACTCTTGTTGATCCCTGGAGAACCAGTGTACTAGATTAGCGCCTTACAAGGAGTTTTCAATTATTCTGTTACATTTTATCCAAGTGTCTTTTACTGATGTGAGCAGCAACTCGTGGTCTTGTCTTACTTTTTATTGATAATTTTTAACCTGGACAAAAACCAAACATTTATCACAGGATCAGCCCGATCCAAATATGTACCATGACACAGGGCAGCTCCCCCTGTTCTTCTTCATCTGTTTTAAAAGTGGTGCGCTCTTCTTCCTTTTCTTCTTCTTCTTCCTCTACCTCTTTGTTTTAATGGCATCTGACATCCAAAAGGATCATTACCGCCATCTAGTGGTGTGCGCAGCGCAACCAGCTACCGTAACACATTTTCCCCCTCGGTAAAATCGGGGACATTTCCGGGGACAGCTGTAGCCGGGGGCAGGTGGTTCAAAACGGAGACAGTCCCCGGAAATCGGGGACGTCTGGTCACCCTATGTGAAAGACCAACGCAAAGTGGTACACAAAGCCCCTGTAGTTCTTACCTTGGCAAAGTGATTTTCATTTATCCTTTTTATGGGTCATTCCATTAAATTCTACATGAATTAGACGCGTGTATCTAAACTGAACTAAAACATAACCAGGGGTCCGTTCCTCGTACGTCGCTAACTCAGTTAGCAGGATTTCATTGTTGACGATTTGGCATGATCTTGGATCGTTTGGTTCTTCGAAAGACATCCTGCACTTGTTGTAATAGCAACATGTGCGCCAGCTTAAGCCTGCTAGAGAGCAGGCTTATTTCATGTAAACAGGATTAGATCGCAGTTTTATAAGCGGAGGAGATAGGGAAGTCTGCCGTAGCCATGTCCATTTTTACGACTGCAACCTGTTGCGGAAGATGCAAGTATAATTTGCAGAGTTTTTCGAATTAATCGCGTATTGCGCAATATACAGGATCCTTTAGAGCAGTGCGACAGTGTAATTGTAGAGAGATTTTTCTTGGTGGCTGTTATAAACAGACAAACACATCATTTAACAGTGGCTTTTAAAGAGGAAAACGTGATGTTGGAGCCATAAATCTAAAATATTTAAGTTATTTGTATGATGGTTTGCTTTTTATTTTTATCCTATTCAGTAAGAAGATTTGTTCGGGCCATTTTATTGTGAAGTTTAGTTTTACTTTGAAAGGCTTGCTTCCTGTCGAGCCGTATATTGTATTAGAAAAAACTATGGATAGATTATCTAGACACGGAGCAATACAGTTTTATATGTAAACTGTGGATGACTTGGAAAAGGAAGATTTTCATTTTTTATGGATAAAGATTTTTTTTTTTGTTAAAATTCCCAGTTTGCACGTGTCCTTTACTTCCAGTGTCTAAGGAATGACACTGAAATTTGGATCTCTTGACATAACAAGTGCCTTTTTAAAATAAAGTATAATAATTAAAGGCTACCATTTTGTAGAATATTCTTGTATTTCACTTTTACTTGTCCCCATGTTCTAGTGGGTCCTGTGGAGGCTCTGATATAAAAGAACAAAGTAAATAGGAAATTATTAAAATGCACAAATACATACTGTAGAAAGTGATAGAAACATCTACCATGGACAGTATTTACACATTAATTTGTTTTCTACTTTTTGCCAGCCCTCTCTCCTGGCTTTAACTGATTTTTAGGTGTTTTAATTAATGACTCAATTTCAGCATAACCTTCCATTAAAAGCTCTTGTTCTGCTTGGGAGAAAAACTGTGGGCGTTCTTTGGCCATGCTGAACAGGGAATAGCAGCGTTGCTGATCATTGTTTCTACTATCGATACATTTCCCCTTTTAAACAAACGCATGACGCGCAGTTGTCTCAGATAACTCAATCCAGCCATACTAATCGTAAACAACAGGTGTGTTGGAAGAACCCAATTAGCCGGATAATGATTAGCCGGATGAAATCATCTTGGATGTCTCATTTGATCTCGGATGTTTTAAGCAACGTACGAAGAACGGACCCCAGGTCTTTAAATATACTAAATACAAGCTTATGTGAAGGAAGAACACAGGTTACATACACCGTGACAAGATAGGGAGGGAAGAGTGAAAAGGTTATTAATATGTGATTTGGCAGTTTCTACAAAAGACGCCTTTTATCCTGTGACTGCAAAGTGAGCCCAACTTAATCCCCCTCCACTACTGTACTTGACAGTCAGTATCGTTGTTTTTTGTTTGTTTCTTTCATGATTTTCTGCGTTAATAATCCCTTCCCAGAATGATGTATATTTCGGACCACTGCAGGAGTCATACCCTTCATGGCATTGTGTTAACTCACACACTCAAAATGTTGCGCCGCTGTTTCTCTCGAAGAAATGTAATTTGAGAATTTTTAAACTCATGTTCTAACCGAAGGGTGAAATCATACAAATCAATTAGTTCTTATTTCCCCTTGAAACAACCGTATTACTATCTGGATGAATGTGAAAACTGGTTGAGAGAATAACCGCTGCTTCTTCATCCATGTTTTCAATAACTTACAATGTCAGCTACAAGAGTTTTGTTGTTTTCATAAGACCATGGGTAGGTCATTATTCCAAAAACACAAGACTCTAAGTAGCTGCCAAACACGAGGAATACTTTGTGCTAACTGAGAGCCAGCATTTATGCAGTCCTTATTGTGTTAGTGCCAGCACTGAGTATCTGGCATCTCCCACCCACACAGATGAAAGCCAACTCTTAAGTGGCGATGTCTGCTCCAAGTGCACCTCCCCTGTCTGAAACAGGAGCTTTGCTCTCAGAGGGAGGGAGGAATGCCAGAGCTGTGATGGAGCTAATGTATGTGTGCATGTGTGCATGAGTGTGTGTTTGCTAACATGACAGCCATTATGCATTCAGTTTGGACTTGCTGTATATCACTCCCATCTTTCAATTTCTCCCGTTTTATTGTTCGCTTCTTTTTTCAGTTCCGGCCGAATTAAAAAAAAAAACGGCTTGGGCGAAGAGAGCGTTTTAATCATCCGTACCTTCTTTTTGCATTGGCTTTCAACTTCTCTTCAAACGGAGGGAGAGTTGCTGTGAAAGTCGTGTTTGAAACAAACCCGAGTCGTTTTTGTTTTTTTAATCCGTGTGGAATTTTATTTATTTATCTGTTTGGTTTAAACGTCTACCCAGAGCTGGGTCAGGAAATTGATCATGGCTATAAAAAGCGTGCAGTTTCTCAGCAACTTGAAAAAAGGCAGACAATTAACCATAAATGCGCATGGGGTTAGGAGAAAATTTGCATTTAATTTAAACTTGCAGACCCAGTTGTTTGTAAAATTCATGGAGGTTCTAAGACATATTATAATTCTAATCACCAAAAAATAAATTACTGGTGCAAATGCATCTTTAAACGCCCAAACACATCCATGTCGATGAGTTCTGCTGACCGCTGCTGTAGACACATTAGTCTGAGTGTAGCTTAATCTTTCATAAAACCCACCTGCTTGAATTCGCAGTTAAACATCTTGAGGAAAAAAAGAAACTGTGCCCAGATTGGCACAACGGAGTGAGCGAGATATTTCAGCTGCACTGCAGGTATACATAGTCATGCAAGCAAATGCCTTTACATTTTGTCTTGGAGCAAAATCTTTCATGTAATTCATCAGTGATTCATTATCTAAGGGCTGCTCTCCCAGCAGAGGGGTCCAGCTCACTAGATTAATCAATCTGTCACAGTCTCATAAAGAAGATATATGGTCACTGTTCAGCAGCGCAGAGAGGAAATAAGGTGGCGGGTTTGCCACTGAACTGGGCAGGGATATTTGCAACAAGAGCATTACACGTGCTGTTTAAAAAAAAAAAAAAAAAAGGACACATTTAGCACCAGTCCTCCTTTTGGTTCAGTTCATCCCCCTTTATTTGTTTTTTGAAGGCTTTTCCTTGTCCTGACTTTTCCACTAACTAAAGTCAAAGCACAAATTAGATGGTCTGGTCCGTTTCAGCGCACAGAGCTTGATAATGGTAATCTCTTCCCAACCAGAGTTCCTCCCCCTCTTGCTGCTCAGGGTGAAACAGAAACTAATGTCTTCTTCCTGCCAGCTTTGTGTGTGTGTGAGCATATATTCCATGGGAGCTGACTGACTTGTGGTTCCCTCAGTAGTCCTGTAGTGGCAGTAACTCGATACAGTACACACACATTTTTGTTGCTGATCCAAGCTTCTCTGCCTGCCATGATTTTGGTTCGGCTCAACTTGTTGTAAAACACCACAGAGGAGAATGTGTGATTGGCATCCGATGAACACTGTGTGCTTTAGTACTGAAGAAGACTATTGAGCCTCAAATGTTGTTGATTTGTCACTGTGGACTTGTCTTATGTTTAGCATTTTAATAACCTCAGAAATCTTTCGGTTTAAGAATCAGTATGTATCTTGGGATCAGAAAAACGTATTACTTAATGCTTCTCAGAGCGATTCTGTTCCCTTTGGATATTCACTTTCCCTCGATCACCAAACTAAGTCCATTGTTATGGATAAAAAAGCTTTTTTCTTTTGCTGGAACTTGTTTGCAAAAGCTTAATTAACTCACAGTATACTACGTTTTTACTATATATATATATATATATATATATATATATATATATATATATATATATATATAAATAAAAGCAATTGCCTTCAGATGTCACCTAGTTGAGAACTAGACTCTATGTGTGTGTAATCAGTTGTCACTACATATACAGACCTCAGAGATTTGCTAGATAATATCAGTGAACCAACAGCAGTAAAACAAATGTCATATCTCTGAATATTTCATGGAGCTCTGGTCAATTTATAATATGAAAATCCGTCCGTCCGTCTTCTTCCGCTTATCCGGGGTCGGGTAATATGAAAATATGGGATTAAAAGGGGATTCTACAATTATTGTCTGTCTGTCCATCCATCCATCCATCCATCCATCCATCCATCCATCCATCCATCCATCCATCCATCCATCCATCCATCCATCCATCCATCCATCCATCCATCCATCTTCTTCCGCTTATCCGGGGTCGGGTCGTGGCGGTAGCAGCTTCAGTAGGGAGGCCCAGACGTCCCTCTCCTCAGCCACTTGGGCCAGCTCCTCCGGGGGAACCCCAAGGCGTTCCCAGGCCAGCTGGGAGACATAGTCCCTCCAGCGTATCCTGGGGTCTTCCCCTGGACTTCCTCCCGACTCACACAAACAAAAGAGGCAGTAAGAGAGATTCATAGACATAAATCAAAAAAGATCTTTGGCACTTGGAACCCGGCAGAAGACGTGAAAGCTGCGAATGTCTGAGTTTGGATGTTCATTTTAAGATTAGAGAAGTCTTCCCCCCCGAGGTGACTGGTGATGAGGCCAGAGGAGAGAAGGAGCCAGCTGGAGCCTGCAAGCGCGAAGGGGGACACGGGGTGGAGGAGGGTCGAAGCTCAGAAGAAGAGCAGGAGAGTCCACGAATGGAGAGCCTTGTGGGATGATAGGATGAGGACTTGAGGAGGACTCGCAGACTGGCTCGTGCACGGACACATGTTGAGGCAATCAGTGGATGCAGGTGTGACCAGGGTTAGTCTTCAGTTTGAATTTACAAGAGGTATGAAGATTCTTGTAAGGCCCAGTAGAACTGCAATGTATAACACTATCTTCTTCTCTTAAGCTCAGTCTCACAAATGTGCCTGATAGAGAGAACGATTTGGAGATAAAGAATATTGCTATTATTATTATTATTATTATTATTATTATTATTATTATTATTATTATTATTATTATTATTATTATTTATGTGTTTTTGATTGTTGTCATTTTTTTATTATTGATCAGTCCCTGTGTAGTCTAAACTAACAATAATGTTTATTGGCTCCAAAAAACACCTGAAGGCTGTCTGATGTTCAGGGTTACTGTAACTGTAATGGAGTGATGCCTGTGAGCGATCTCTCATTGGTAGTTTTAGCTGAGCTGTTGTTTTACATTTGATCTGGCTCACACTCCACGACATGCTGTATATCAGGCAAACCCCACCAGTCTGGGTGGTCTGTTCAGGAAGCAAAAAAAAACACACTTACATATATATCACACAGAGAGGGCCCACCCTCTCTCAGCATGTGATATATATATATATATATATATATATATATATATATATATATATATATATATATATATATATATATATATATATATGCATGTGTAAGTATGGAGCCCATGCTACCCTTAAATAGAACAGTTTTACTGCCTTGATTTAAGATGCAAGTGTGTCATACAAAGAATAAACCCAATTCAGTAGCAGCTTCTAAAACTGCCTTCTACATCTTCTGTCGTCCTTGATTATTACAGATGTATAGCTAATATGTAAATGATGGATCTGAAAATCAGCTCTTCTTCTACCATTTCATTAAAGGGGCCTAGTCACATATTTTGACTATAAAATGAAAACAGGAAAAAAACAGATTAATCTTCAAATAAAGCAATACACACCAAGCATTCGTCCTGATAGTGTTACTTTTTGACCCTGAAAATGAATTTGCGTCAGGCGCGTCAGCAGACATAAACATTGTTGTGTGAACGCAATTTTGACAAAGTTGCCACTTTGGCGTCACCGTGCAAATAGCAATTTGCACGCTGGGCGACAAGCCAGAAATACAGTAAGTAGTACAATGGCGCTATCTCAGGATGATTTCACTTACCTGCCTCTCCAGTCTCCTCACTTTTTTGCAGGCTTGGTCCTTTCTGGAACCCTGGTCCGACCGCAGACCGCCACCATCAGCTTGTCTTCCATGTTAAATGCAGCTTCGTCGCTGCATCGCTAGAAACACGTCTGTTGCCTCGCTTTGCGTCACATCGCTCCTGTATCGCACCTGTACATAGGCATATCACATAAATCTGTCGCTCGGGTCATCACATTCGCGTTTGATGTGGACCAGGGGCGGCTCTAGACAGGGGCCAGTGTCCCTGTTGAACTGTTTCTGGCCCCCGTTATGGGGCTGTACTAAAGTTATGGTAATAAATAAATTTCTTTCGATGATATATGCTGACAAAGATACCAAAACTGATAGATCACTTGGACCTATTGTATTTTTTTTTTTACCTTTATAATTTTACTCTAACAGTAATTTAAAACTGAAGCTGTTTCACATTTAGCTCCAGACAGATTAATATAGGATCAGGGGTCTGCAACCTGCAGTTCAAGAGCCACAATCGGCTCTTTGGCTCACTTAATATATTCAACGATGAAATATTGACCTGATTAGTTTTTTTTCCCCCAATCTTGTTGTATGCCCCCATGAAAAAACTCTGGTTCCACCGCTAAACTTGGTGTAGAACCGCCACTGATGGGAGCGCATCGTTAAGAACCAGCAGACCGTCCTGTAATGTCTCGCAGTAAAGTGACAGCTGGGTGTAGTTGAAGAACAACCAGATCTACAGGGTTAGGTTTACTTACCCTTTTTCTTTTCACACCTCTGCTGGGTGTTGCTGACTCACTCGGCTCTATCACATCGGAGAAGATGCCTCATTCATGTGATGCATGGACTTGTACCATCTGATGCTCAGTACAAACCAGATCTACTGGCATTATCTCTCACAGGTAAGAAGGAACATATACTTATGATTTTACTTATTCATCATAACATCATTATAATGTCATATATATGTCTGTGGGGTCCATTGTTTCACCTTGTTCACTCATTGCACACATGCACAATATCGTACTTCCTGTCACAGGTCTGGTTTAGGCAAATATACACAAATATGCTTCATTTATTAACAAATACAGCAAAACAAAGTGTAAAACAGAGAAATAAAATATAATAAGACCAACAGGGGACAATAATTTAATCAAAACAACTTTTTACGCAAACAGAGAGAAAGCTCCTGGCGTGGAAATTTACAAAGTCATACTATGTGACTACGCCCGTTGAAGCATTGTTTTAGGTTTGATCGATAGTCTTCGGCTGTCCGACCCGTTTGCAGCAACAGTCATCTGCGCATTAATGTGGCCATTAGAAAGCTCCATCAACACATGTCACTAACAATACTGCTAGGAAAAAAGATCTTACACTAAATTAGATTTAACAAACATAACGCTCAATTTAATTCAAGCAAACAGTCAGTTTGGCCAATTTGCTTTTATTTTTCTATTACTAAAAACTCAACATATAGTACAATACATTATAACAAGTTTCATCACACATAAACGTTCTATCTTTAGAAATACTATCAGTAGGGAAAAAGTAATTATTTCACATAATCAATGTGAAATAATTAATCACAAAATTTAAATGAAAAACATGTTTCTTTTTCAGCTTTTTTAAAACAATTAAGTGTCCTATACGTAAGAAAAATGTGCTCCAATTTCTAGCTCAATACATTTCTTTATGGTTATGTTGTGAGTTCTTACAAAGCTCCGGCTCGGTCTGTTGCACAGTAAACAACAAGACCTCCTATCACTTGCGAGGAAGAAATTAAGCAATCTGTTTATACTGCTCCAAATAATAAGCAAAGACAGATGATTAAAATGTGATGTACATGAGCACACAACCGCAGATGTCTTTACATTTTATTGAAATTTTATAATATAGACCGACACACAGCGGTGCAAAAACACCAAGTGGTAAACAAAGAAGTGGAAGGAACATTTTATCGGGCTTCTCATTTTTTTAATAACAAATAAGAACCGAAAAGTGCAATTTGCATTTATGTTTAGCCACCGTTCTCTACTGGTACCCCAAAATAAGATTCTGTGCCACCATCAGCTTTCTTTAAGTCAACTAATTGGTAAACAGAGTCCATGTGTGCGTGATTTAATCTCAGTATAAATACAGCTGTTTTGACAAGGCTTGGGAGGTTTGCGAACAAACAGCATCATGAAGAAAGAGTGGCACAGCAGGTCGGTCAGGGATAAAGCTGTGGACAACATGTTTAACGTCTCACAAAGTACTGTTCAATCCATCCAGGGAAAGGAAACCATTGAAGACTTGGCCGCCCACTTAAACTGAGATGCTTGGCAAGGAGAGCACTAATCAGAGGCTCACTAAGGTCCACTGCTCCAGTGGGATTAGATAACAAGTGTACACTCCACAAACCATGTCTTTATGGGTGAAAAAGCTATGGTTGAAAGGAAGCCATAAAGAAAATCATGTTTACCACAAGCCATGCAGAAGATAAACCACAATGTGGAAGAAGGAGCTCTGGCCAACCCGCAAACTCTACACGAGGACCAAAACTAGTCATGCCCACATGGTGGTGGGAGCATCATGGTGTGTGAACATAAAAGAAGGTCAGTGTTAATAGAAATAAGGACGCAGTTAGATACAGCAAAATATATCTGAGGGTGCATGCGATTTCAAACCGGATGGAGGTCTAGGCAACGACCTTAAACCTAAAGACAGAGCTGCAACTAAGTGGTTTAGATCAAATCGTATCACTTTTAGAATGGCCCAGTCAAAGTCCAGACCTTAATGTAACTGAGAATAAGTGGCAAGATTTGAAAATCAACATTCACCATCCTATTGTATGAGTTTGAGCTGTTTTGCGGAAAGGAATATGTGAACATTTCACACCGTAGATGGATGAAGCTGGTAGTGGGTGGTGGATGGAAATCTCACACCACACTTTTAAGATCTCTAAAAGCCATGGATCATTTATCTTCCACGTTAGAGTTATGCACAACTATACGTTCCCATTAAAATACACAGGAGTTCAAGGGGTAAGAATAATTTTACAAGGCTCTGTATTTTAATTCCTATTATTCAGATGTGAAAAAATGTGTTCCAAGAGGCAGAATTGTTGTTAATTTTTACATTTTATTTTAGTTTTCTCTTCTTAGTCTGTTCATGTCAACTTAAGGCCATCCGCAGCCAAACAATACATGTCTTGCTCTTGCATTGTTCATCTGAACAACCATAAAATATATTGCCTGAGCATTGCACACGGGAAAGGTAGGCATTGATAGATTTCAAAAGAAACACAATAGCTGACTGTAAAAAAAAAAAGAAAAAAAAAAGAACCCATAATAACATTGAATATTAACCTCTACAGATGTTGCCGCACTTGAAGGTTACATGGTTGTGGCTGCATACAATAATCACATCAGAAAAGTATCAGGCATATTGTATGAGTCCCCCTCTCTGTTGTGGCAATCCTTTGACCTGCTATTAATAATAAATCGAGTATTTCCTTCTTTAGGTGTCTCTCTGACTTCGGTGGAGGGAGGTTTGGCGGGAGCCAAGGGCGAGTGGCTTGTCATGTCAGGGGTATTAATTTATGATTTCCATCCCAGCTTCTGACCTCATCACCTCCATTAGAATGCAGTCTTTGTAATTTCATGGTTAATATTCAATAGCCACTTGTCCCCTGTGTCTGCTTTGTGCATGTGAAATGTGCAAAAGCAGTGAATCATTTTTGATTTGTTCAGCTTGTGTATGTGTTTTCGTGTGCGTGCGTGCGTGTGTGTGTGTGTGTGTGTGTGTGTGTGTGTGTTGTTGGAAAAGGAAATGAGGGCTGACTGCAGAATGGGTTTCTGCAAAACAGTTGCAGATGTCCAGAGATGTCCTCGGTGTCACTGCTCCCACTGAGCAGTTTCAGTTGCCTCTCTGTCTGACCCGACTCATTTGAATCGCTTTCAAAATACACATTTCTCTCCTCTCTGTCCTCCCCTAACACATGTTAGAAGCAGTAGCCGGCCCTCTCTATAGGCACTCGCCCCGGGGCCAAACTCCAAGCCTCTAAGAAGTGAACTCTGCCCACGGCCTGAATGAAACAGAGGGTGGCCAGTGTCTCTCCGCCTGTGGATGGCACATAGCAGACTACAGACAGTGGGTAGATGTGGGGATTTGATGCAGTAAAACACACAGTAAATGCTCACAAGAAGATATGAAAGAGGAGAGGTGGTGAGGACATATTATGCTGTCTGACGTGTGACAAATACATAGTGTGTAATAGGCGGTACCAGAATTAAGCAAACTAAAGTAAAATCCCCCCTTTTTTAAATTTTTTTTTTATTAAAAGCACTTAGAAAATGACAGTGCGTGCGTGAGTACATAATAAAGGATGAAAGACACGTTAAGTTCACATTGTTTATTCAGAATTAAACAAAGATACCCTAATACAACTTCCAGGACAGCAATTCAAACTGACATTAAATCAGAGTCATGTAAACAAAATGACGTTATAATGAAGTATACAGTCTAGAGAAAAACTCAAGATGGGCAAAAATAACTTTCTGATTTAGAGCAGAAGCAGCCAGCCCTTTGAGTCAATATCCAACTTTTATTGCATAATCACATAATGAACCCATAAAAGAAAATATTTTTTACAAAAAATACTCATAATACTGAACATGGGCATTGGTGAAACTAGACTTGTTCTATTCCAGTAACTTTACAATGGACTTTATACAGGGAGTATGTTTGGAGGTGGCATGACACCTTGTTCTGAATTCATCATTAGAATTTAGATGGATAGACGTGTTCTCTCTCACCAGACCAAGTAAAAAGTGTCTTCCTCACAAGCGTTGAAAACAAAAATATAGACAAGATAAAAAAATTTTTCCATTGTTTTTCTCTTAACTTTAAGAGAAAATTTTTTGATATGATTTATTTTTACACTGTAATACTCAGATGTATCATTGATAGACAAGTTTTATAGCACGTTCCTAATATATTATAGAAATTTAGCACCTTCTCTACAAGGTAGGTGCAACTCCGGGAATGTTATCAACCTCAGAATTAACAGCACTCATAACTCTGATGCCATTTGCATACCTTGCAAATATTTTCATACTAACTTAACATTTCACATTTTTTTCAGACATCAAAGTATTTCATTAGATTGTATATGACAGACCAACAAAAGCTAGCGCCTAATTGCAATTCCCATCCTGTCCGCTACCACCAAGCTAATACATTAGAGAACCACCTTTTTTTTTTTTACAGCATCAGCTGCAAGACTTTCCACAAGTTCCCAAATCCTCTACAATGCCCTAGTACTGCAGTTAACCTCAATCTATCTTCTCACCCTCTATTACCAGCTTCCCTAAACATGATGTTGCAACTAGTGTTTCACAGCTGCAGTGCTGGGCATTTGCGCTAAGCCGCAAACAGATAATTGGGGCATTAACATTTCTTCCTCATGTTATGATGTGGTCTTGTTGTCTGTTCCATTTCTCAACAACTTCCTAATAATAACACAGAGACACCGGTATCCGCTGCTATGTGACATCTTCTTCTGGTATATCAGCATGCAAGTTGCTTTGGGGTTTGATGGCGGTCGCATTTAATTAGTAGTATAACCGAGCTTTCTGGGTTTGTTGCCGACACATTAAATATAACAATACTGATATTATTGATGTTACTACAATAAGTGGCCCAAAAAGTCAATATTTTTTGCACGTTTGTTAAAGAATCTAATGACAGAGGGGAGAAGGGACCTCGAGAAATGCTTACACTGTGTTCCAGGCTTCCAGCAGTGTTGCCACATCCATTTATTCTAAGCAACTTTGGGCTTGTTCGTTTATACTTTTTTTTACAAGGTAGAGCTAATAGAGCTGGTTGCTTGTTTCCTCACAAGAACTGGCAATAATGGCTGCCCACACTCACACCGTTTCTTTTTAGACGCTGCTGCATGGGCACAGAGGCAGAGAATATTCTTCTCAAAAGCTTCCACCGTGTAAAAGTTAAAATTTAAGTCCTTTATCCTGAAAGCAATGATCCCGTCAAACATGCAGCGCTGCACACATTCATCATGCGCTGTGTGTGCATTTAGCAACTTTTGTCAAAAAGACACAGACTGACAGCCTTCGGTTAGTGATTAGCATTAGGTTCCTTAAATTTCCTTATTTATCATTAGTTTAACGGTAGTGAAACTAATACTTTTGTTTGCGTAATATCAGTTTGTGAAGCTTAACTTTTTGATCAGCTGTGAATGGTGAATCAAAGATGAGCTGTAGTACTAGCTTTCCACTATACTCTGAGTTTTGCATGTTCCCTAAAAGTATCATTTAAATCTGGGCTCACACTGACTACGGTGCAGGTTACAGTCCTGATCAAGTGCGGCTTCTCTGCAAACCCCCGGCAGATCCCGGCTGCAGAAACGGAGCTCGCAAGAACAGACGTTCATGTGGTCCTTTCTTTTGCTATCCCTCATAAATTATATAAAAAAACAGCTATTGTTTTCCTTTTTCAGGGCAAAACTCATTATCCGTGCACATAAATAACCTATTTCATCCTTCAATACCCCGTCTGTTTCCTCATGTTTCTGTGTTGCCATTTTGATTACATTAGTCAAGCGTAATTTGGTGGGGTGATTTAATTCTGAAATTCACTGGAACTCTCTCCTGTCGCCCGACTTTTCCTGTTTGGCTTATGAAATTCGGGTGCTTGATCCGGGGGGCTGCTGCTGTGTCTGGCCAAACTTCCTTCTTGCGTAATTTTTTTGCAGAGCAGCACGGCCTCAGTATCCGGACCTGCACCAGGGCTGATGTGAGTGCACAAACTGATTTTAATGATTTGGGTACTTTGCACCACCTGAACCATATTCAGTGTGAGTCTGGCGTTAGTCTTACCTGATCAGATCACCTTCTTCCAATAGTGCTCTTCTAGCCAGTCTCCCATAAAAGTCAGATTTGTAAAGTGCACGACCAACTGAACCCAAGTACCAAAACATCAGTTATGGATCTCTGCAAATTCTCCAGAATTATCATGGGCCTTTTGGCTGCTTCTCTGATTACTGTTCTGACAACCAGGTCTGTGAGGTTAAGTGGACTGTCTTTCAATTTTCCCATGATGGATTAAACCGTTGTCCACAAGGTTTAGCCACTCTTCGATAAGGGTCAGACTTGTGGAGTGCATGACTAATACTCCTGTAAACAGATTTAGGTTGCCACACTCTTTTCATGTTCAGAGGATGGATTGAACTCTGTATTGTTTTAGAACATAGCCCTGCTTTAAACATCTCCAGAACTTCATCTCAAAGCTCTTTGCTGTATTCCTTGGGTCTTTTTTCCATATCATGAAAACAAATGTATGCAATACTTTCCAGATGTTAATTTCTATATATTTTTTTCAAACTTGCAGAATTTTCCTTCTACTCCACTATTACATGCTATGTTGTGGTATTCTGTAAAATAAAATCCCAATGCGATCCATAATTATTTACAGTTGTATTATAACAAAATATGAAAAAGTTCATAGGCTATGGATATTTCTGATCTGTCTGTTTCTATTTATGTATTGTTTTATTATTCGTGATCTAATATTTTAATTCTCATGTCAGGATGTTGGAATCTCTGCTTTTTTAATGTCTGCCTATAGTGTCTCCTCATCACCAACATATTTGTGTATCATCATTGCTTCAACATGCAACCCGGGTTAACTATAGATTTAACTGTAGATTCATTCCCTGAATTAGCCCCATTTAACACTTTTTATTTTGTGTTGTTTAATTTGTGGCTAGCCTCCCGTTTTTATCTTATTTACCCCATTTTCCAACATTAACGATCTGTTAAGTTGTTAGTGTTTCTTGCTTAATTTACATATGCATATGAGATGATTTGCACACAGCAGAGATATTTATCATACTGCTCTCCTGGTCTGGTGACAGAGAACAGTTCTCTATATGATGCACCATAATTAGAATTTGTGCTTTGAAATGTCTTGTAAATACACCTAACATGGCTACGATTTCTGTACATGTCATCATTCTGCATGATCTGTTCTATCCTTCACAATCATCCTAAACATCCCAATGTTTCCAGGGTACTCCAGGCTTTAAATTGAGTTTCAGGGGATACACATCCAGTTTGATTCATCGTCTCAAGTTGCATTACTTAAACTCCTTGGATTATATGAAAATAAAGCAGCAAAAATGCATTGCTTCCATGATGCAATCAAGTTGAATACAACAATAGTGTGTCTTTATCAGTATGAGATTTCGGCCCATAAAATAGGGCCTTATCAAACACATTAGTGTCGCACCTTAGCCCCTCTATGTACAAGTAATTAAAGACCTGAAAACTAAAGTCCCAAAAGAGCAAAGGATTTCTCTAACAGTATTTAACCAGAGGAAGAAAAAAAATAGATTTCTATCAAGTCACTTTAAAATGCACAACTGATCTATGTGAGATCTTAAGAGGTATTGGTTTGAAAAGAGTGTAGGCGCGGCGGCACATGACTGTGCACGGCTTTTATCAAGACAGTACCATTCATGCTATAAGCGTATGGATCTAACTTAGCATAATTTCCTAAGGATTTTCACTAGAGGAATTAAATTAGATGCAGAGCTAGGTCTGCTTAACAGAGAGCCCAGCTTAAAACCGATAACGCAGAAATGTGATTTTTTTTTTTCCTTTACATTAGATGAAAAATGCAAATATCTTAACTAAAATCTACAAAACAAGGATTAATGGAGATTTGGTGAAGGCGAGGAACCTACTTGAAAATTCAGGCCTTAAGCTGATCCAAGGCCATTTATTTCTCCACACGGAAGGAATGATAGAAAAATGAAATGTATTAAAAAGAAGATGACTCACCGGATGAGCTAGCATTCACTGAAAAAAAGTCCTTCGGCAAAAGGTAAAAGTAAACAAAGTTTCAAATGTTAAGTTGGGAGAGATCTTAGCATAAGAATGCTCCCCATTCACATGTTAGAAGAGAAAAATGTGTTGTTCGCAGATCATGTCAACAATTTGTTCATTTATGTCCATTTGTGAAAATACCCACTTAGATCCCATATCCTGGCTGGTATACGGAGCATCTTTTCTGATCAGGTCAGGTAAGGAAAGAGGCATAATACCATCAGAGATTTCTATGTCACTTTACAACAAGAACAAGATTACTGTGTTCTGTTTTCTTTTGTGCAACAAGAACAAAAATAGCAGAGGATTGGACATCTCCCTTTTAACAGTTTTTTTTTTTATGAGAAAGGCCAGAGCAACCAATCAAACTGCAAGACTTTACCCTTGCCAAGGACAGGAGGACAGACCACGCTTCTACTGAGATCTGAGCTTCCAGTTCCCCATTATTCCATTGCTCTTATCTGCAGAAACACTAAAATCTGCTCAAATGGAGCCATTTCCTCATTTGCCTTTAGAGGTCACTTTTCATGCTTGAAGAACTCCAGTAATTCAAACGGCACTGGGGGTTCCATTGTAATAAAAGCTAGTGCAGGGAAGGTCCAGAGGCTCGGGCTGCACTCACATATCAGTGCTGGGATTCTCTCCGCACTGCACAGCCAAGTGAGAGGCGAGCAGTCAATAGCTCAGACAAAGCAAGGAGGTTGTGTGATCAATAAAGGAAATAATTAGGTCACAGTTTGCGTAGATTGCGTAGGATGTTTTCCAGAGATAGTTACACCCGCTGATCTTTTATCAATCCAGATGCTCGGGGGGACACAGACCAGGTGTAAGCGCTGCTTCTGGTCTCGGTTGTTCCTGGGCCTGGCTAACCTTGCACAGCGAACCTCTACCGTGCCCCGTTCGGTGGTGTGGCGTGATACATCAGGACGAGAAGCAAAGACTGCAGCACTCCATGCAGATCTCTAAGCAGTCTGCGGACTCACAGCAGGCGTCGATGATGCCACAGTCCATGTCACAGGGCAGGTCACAGTCACCGCACTCCTCCGATGCGCAGCAGCAGCAGAAACAGGAATCGTCCCCGGCACAGGAGCCACAGGTGGCACAGTCAAGCACAATGTTGCACAGGGTGAGGAACTCACAGAAGAGGCAGGCCAGGATAAGGTGGACACAGCAGTCTGCAGGAAAAGGGACGAGACAAAAGAGTTTATTAGTCTCCTCTTGTTTTTTCCGTTGTGAGATCTTCTTTTTAGACCGACTTGCAAAAATGTTGCTAATATAAGCAAAGCGAAAAATGACCTCTATCTTAAATACATTTCATTTATATTCAAACTGATGTTTCAATCCTTCCTTAGGTGCTGGTCAGCTCACCTCTTCTATAGCTTTGCATAATATAACTCCTACATTTGCAGAACCTAGAGCTTACAGGTACATCTCATAAAATTGGAAAATTGCAAAAAAGTACTGTATTTCTTGGCAGTCATTTCAGGAAGTGAAACGGTCTGCAGGATTCTGTGCCTCCCCAGTGTTTCTCCAGACTAGGAGACCCTGATTTCCAAAGTAAATGTAGAGTTCACTTTCAAGACACTTGTAGCCCATTGTGCTGGGCTCCTCCTGTGAGTAGTAGCTCCAGATGACACGACTCCAGCCTCAGTCCACTCCTAGCGAAGCTCCCCTTCTTGATTAGATTTTGCTTGACCATCTTCTCATGGCTGCAGTTTTTCCTGCTGCTGGTGCACCTTTTCCTACCACACGTCTTCCTTCCACTCAACTTTCTTTTAATATGCTTGGATACAGAACTCTGAACAACTGGCTTCTTCAGCAGTGACCTTTTGTGGCTTACTCTCCTTGTGAAGGGCGTCGATGACTGTCTTCTGGACAGCGGTCTAGTCAGCAGTCTTTGCCATGGTTGTCTCCCACTGACCCAGAGTGAGAGACTGTTTAGAGTTTGAGGACACCTTTGCAGGTATTTTAATTAATAGCCGATTAAAGGTAGAGTCGGCGATTTTTCCTGGACGTTTCCCCAAGTCCCTTTTTGAATAACCGCACATGAGCAAGACTGTCTTACCTGCTCTTCTGCTCATTATCGCGTGAAAACAATCTCCCAAATCCACTCAGGTCTTATCTCTTTCTACTGAGGCCTTCTATTCATAAATGTGTACGCTGGTTGCAACCTGCAGTTGGTAGCTCAAGTGCAAGCCACCATAGTTGACAAAGACTCCTGGACAAGTGTCGAAACATTTTCAGAAAGAACTGACCGAAAGTCTGGTTGCCTCTGATTTAATTCATGATATGTATATTCTCTCGGTATATTCTTCTATAAATTCTTATTATAAGTTCTTCAGTAGTTGTAACTTCTCCTACACTTTAAATCATAGAAGTTAATAGCGATGCTTGGATATGAGGATAGTTAAATACACCAAAGTTTAATACTATAAATTTTATTACATAGGCGGAAAAGGACAGACAAATGACATTAATATGGCATGAGATCCCTGCAGTCTTAAAATGAGCTCTGGTGTTAAATTCTGCTGCCTGTCCTTTCTCCTCACTGTCCTCCAACTCTCATCAGCAGTATTCTGTGTCTTCATCTGTATCTTACCGTCCTGTGCGTCTGTGGGAATCTGGGAGCTGTTGCTCTTCGAGCTGCTCTTGCTCCTCTTGCTGCTCTGGGAGGTGATGGAGGGGTTTGACCGCAGTTTCTTGGTGCCTTTGGGTCCTGCAGAGGAAGACGATGAGGTGGAGGAGCCGCCTCTCGGGAGAGAGCCCAGCTTGGGATGTCTGTGAGAGCTACCATTCCTGACAGGGTTGGACTGGAGGCCGTGCAGGTGGGCAGTGTGTGTGTGATGCGAACAGTGCGTGTGCTCGTGGCTCTTGGCTCCGTTGCGTAGCAGGCCGCCGGGCTGCGACTGACAAGGCTTTGTGTGATGGATGGGTGTGGATCTGGCGGCTGGTTGAGCTGGGGATCAACAAAGGCACACGCATTTACAATAGGAAACGTAATATAACGGATACAATGAGAGTAAATTCAATTTAGGCTGCCGATGTTGAAGCTCTGATTGTTTAGTATCCTCATATTTCTAAAGTATAAAGATATACGGAAAGATAATCATCACACAGTGAAAAGAAAAATGGACATTTTGCAGATTTCTGCTATCCAGCTACACTTTTATGTGACTTTTATGTGATTTTAGAATAAAACACGTTTGCCAGAAGGGTCAGCGTCTCTGGACAAAAATAAAGATAATGTTTAAGAAAACTAATCACCGTAAAACAGTTATACAAACTATGCTAACACCTGTGAGTGTTTGCAAATTTGCATTTTGATACAGCACTGTGCAGCTATACAGACCAACAGTGCGTTCTTTTTGAAGTTCCCCAGGCAGAAAGAAAATAAGAACGCCCACTGAAGTCAGCATTCTGACTGGGAACGACAGAGGTCAGCGAACTAATGATTAGCACCACAACAATTAACACATCTCACTGCCTTTTCCTACTTGCAACTAAAATGCACTCAGTGCCATTAGTCCCAGACTCAAGCCCTGAATTTGTAGACAAATCGAACACATTGTCATGCTGATGTAGTAATATGGAGAGAGGAAAGCTGGGAAACAGAGTCAAATTACAAATCGCCGTCAAACGGCTGTGTGAAGATCTACAGCTTGATTCCCGGGACAAATCAACCAACCAAAAAGTACCCGATATACTTGTGGGTCTTTGCTCAGTGCACTGTACATTCTAGCTCTCTGTGCCACAGAGCGCTACCTTTTTAAAGAAACTAGGCAGAAAAGAGGGAAAATAAAGAGCGTTTGATAATCACTTGGAGACAGTTAACACACACAGGCCTGCTTTGATTGGCTGCTGGTTGTGGTCACACAACAATCCAGTGTTATTTAAGATTCTTTCATTCAGCGTTTTCTAACTTTGCTCCAGATGTCTGGCACGCTGTTGGGCCAGTGTGTGCGTGCATTGGGTTGGAGTTGGAAAGCTAGAAGAAGCAACCATTCTTCTCTCTCCAAAGTGTGTCAAAAGTCAATACCTGTTGCTCTCCTCTGTTAAGGCTCTCTTTTGCCCCTTTTTTTCTCAGTATGCATCCTTCCCCCTATGCATGTTCTCCTTTTCAGTTTCTTTTCTTCTAACACTCCCAGATAGCCAAGACACAAATGATAAAACCACGAGGGTGGCTGGGAGCATTTTTATATTATTCCTTTTTGTTGTGAAGTATTTCCAGTGGAATTTAGTGTTGTTGAGAAACTCATATTTCATGTTTCGGAGCTTGTGATGTTTGCGGCGGCGTCAGTATGTGAGAGTGGAATACATAGGCGGATATGGCAGGCAGACTGAGACAGAGAGACACGGCTAGTCCGGATTGCCTCCAAACAGAGATTGAGGTTAAACCCACTCGCATACAAATATATGCATGCGAGAACACGTGCGAATGCACACTGCACATGCACACACTAAAAGGAAGAGAGAGAAAAAACAAGGTCCCTTTGTTTGCAAGGGAGAAAACGAAGAAGAAAGATGGCTTGGGGAAAAGAGAGAGGCTGTTGCTCCTTGTGCATTTTTAGGATCAGGATGATTCATGGGTGTGACTCATAAACACAATGATTCAGCAATGGAAGCCAGTTAAAAATAACAGCAAATAAAAAGCCAAGTGACTGTGGCATTAACATGATGAGGCCGGGAAACCGCAGTGTGTCTCTGATTGCTGAGTCTTTGGTAGGAACACAGTTATAAGAGTCAATGAGGGCCCCTGCAACCCTCTGGACAACAACTTTATGTACATATCTGCAGATATTTTTGAGCTGTGAAGCAGGTTTGGGTGAGTCACTACAATTTAAAGGCCCAAGCACACCGCCATTCTCACACCCTCCATATCCAACTCCTTTTCCTGGTCGTCATATACCCTGTACTTACACAGTTTCCTCCCCGGATCAGAGAATAACTCTACTTTGCTGGCATGACTCATGACTGTCTCTGTCTTTATCTAATTGTCTTTTCCGCAGTTTGTCTGCATTGGCAGGGGTGAAAAACTGCAGGCATCAACTAAACCTTGAAATAAAATAAAAAGTATTTTCCGCCAGCTATCAATTCTGAATAGATTTTGAATGCCAACTATAAAACTATGTTGTTTTATCTAAATTGTTTGACAAGTAAAATGTGTAGACACAAGATCTTGACTGAATTTGCCAGAGAGAAAAAGTTTCCCAACATTTATGCAACATTTCAAAACTATTTCAAATGTTTTTTTTTTTAGTGCCTGTAATTTGTCCCAGATTCCTTATAACCGAATGCTTCTGGGCTTCTGTTAGAGTTTTATTGTTTCGCCCAGTGCTGATAAGCTGTGAAACTGTGTTAATTGGGCTGGACTTTAAAAATAGAATTTAATATTCCTTTAGATAAACAATTTCCTACATCTTTGGATGTTTTTCAGTGCCTTAAGCGCTATTTAGACCGTAAATTAGACCTATTTTGTTCAATCTTCCTGTTAAAAACAATGTTCAGATCTGTGACAGTTCTGGTTCTCCTGCTGAAATGTCTGGTAACAGACAGCTGTGTAGTAAACATCTGTCTTGTTCCATCATCTGACAGGCATAGTTGATTAGTTTTGTGTTCCGTGTGATAATGTGATATACGGCATAAAACAAATCTAAAGCAAATCTCATGTTTTCTTTTGTGGTTTGACTTGGAAGGGTGGGGGGTGGAAGAGGGAGACCAAATTAGTCATAAAATAAGCTTCATTCACTTTTTGTTTTATTTGACTCATTTGTTTTAGTTGTGCTTGATAAATGAAGGGGAACTCTGTGCAAATACTGAAATAAAAAGGCCTGAATTTTGAAGAAAAAACATGAAACATCAACTTCATGCCCAGCAGCTCCACTGACTAACTAACAAATCGGTTCTCGTGAACGAGGCCCTGAAGACATTACCCCCTGCAAAAGGTAGACTTTCCAACACGGGCCTGGGTTTTGTTGCTCGGCAGTAATCGTGAAAGGAGTTCAAACATGACAGATAGCAAATTCAGAAGAAGAAACCAGAGAAAAAGGTGAGTTAGTCAGTTTTACAAAAGTGGAAAACTGTTTAAATGTGTGTGCTTGACTAATCATGAACATCGGTCCTGCTAAACGTCCTAAAACAGCGCACAGCCGAGCGCTCCACTTTGATGGTGAAGATAATAACAAACAGCTCCTCTCAGCGTGCGCCCTGATTTCCTGAAGAATCAAAATACCAACGTTTTTTAGTTCTCACGCTCTGAAAATATAGCAGTAAAAAAAACTCAAACCAAAAATATTACACCATAAATGCTACTGTGATCCTGTCAGTAATTAATTACACGTGTCTCACTGTTTCCAGTCGTGGCTGTGAGCTGTTAGACATCTGCGAACATGTGTATCCTGCTACGTCGGTGACGTCAAAGACAACACCGGGCTCATGACATCACCTAGCCAGAAACTTTTACTGTGTTCAAGTCGGCCACATGTGTTAGTAAACCTCTCTGCACATTGTTCTCAGACAGCTAGCCACGCACCCAGAGCCAGACGCATGCCATCATCACTGCGAGACAGGAACATACGGGGCCGTGCATGTAGTTTTCAGCTCGTGCTTCGATACACTCTCACTCGCAACACCCCCCCCCCCCCCCCCATGCATGCAAAGGCTTTCACAGATGTCAGTGGGCCGTGATCTCACCACAAGCCTGAGTCAGATTTTTTTAATAGCGTCCACCCGCTCATTATGAAACACAATACTGTAGACAGATGATTGATGTATTACTTGCAAATGACAAAGGCCACATAAAAAGCGCTCTAACAAAAACACACTAGTCACCTCATGCAGAACAAAACAGGACAAAAAATGATAGCGTAGTCAGGGAGACAGATGTGTACTTCTGCAGAAAAAAACAGATGGAAGTTCTCCACATTAGCTTGAGAAAGTTTAGGAACTGTTTCCGGTCCAACTCCAGGAACAACATCCAGGGCCAAAAGAGTTTACGCCCCTTGAGCATTTTGAATCGTCTTTACTGAAAAGTGCTATATAAATAAACTTGCCTTGCCTTGAACCTTTAAACAACTTGTAACTTTACAGCAAAATAACTTCAGTCTGTTTTACTAAGATTTCATGTGTGACCAGCACAGTATTGGTGGATGAATATAGCGTGAAATGAACTGATAGTTTTTTTTTCTTTTTCTTTTTCTTTTTTTTTTTCTTTAGAAATAAGATTGTGAAAACTGTGACATACATTGTTTATTCCATTTTCACTGATATCCATACATTACATCCATTGGACCACGAAGTCTACGGACCATGCAAGACAAGTGAAAAATAAAGTTGTGAGGAAATTTAAAGCAAGGTTAGGTTTTAAAACAATATCAGAGACTAGGAACATCAAAAAGAGCAGCCACCATCCAAAAAGGAAAGAATAGGGGCAACTACAAATAGCTAGGCATGGCTGTCCACCTAAACTGGCAGATTGGCCCCATAATCATAAAGGCAATCAAAAGGCCCTTAGTAACTCTGGAGGAGCTGCAGAGACCAACAACTCAGGACGGAAGATTTTTCAACAGGATGGTTATTATTTATGCCCTTTACAAATCTGCCCTGCATAGAACAAGAGGAAACCTTTCTTACAAGGAAACCATGAGGACTTTTGGTTGTCCCAGCTACTAGCCGGGTAGACAACACAGCAAACAGGTGGAAGAAGGTACTCTGGTCAGATGAGATCAGAAGTGAACCTTCTGCAAAATGCTATGTGTGTTTGAAAACTAATAACACACATCAACATGATACAATGGTCCCACTGTGAAACATGTTAGCAGCACCATGCTGTGGCAATGCTGGTCAGGGTTGATAGATAAGAGCTATATCCAGGACAATCCTGGAAGAAAGCTTAAAAGATGGGGAAAAAGACTTGGATTTGAGTGAAACCTACACATGTGGGCTGAATACAGGGGTATGCCACACCTCTATGATTTTCCTTTCGCTACTACTGCTTTGTGTTGGTCTATCACCTAAAATCCTAGAAAAGCCCATTAAACTTGTGTTTAAAATGAGTGTGTTTTCATAGTAACCGTTTGATCTACCCCTACAGAGAAGAGGAATCCTATGATGACATAAAAACGTGATGCATGACCTCTCCAGGAGAACATATGGAGCGGGTGTGTTTCAGACATTTTATATTGGGAAACAAAATGACGCTGAGAAGAAAAAAAAAGAGGCTTAAAATAGAGGCAAAGCGCAGACAGGACAGGTAGAGGCAGGAGAGTCTGACTAGACGTTCACTCATCCACTTAATTCATAGAACGCTGTTTCTTTTTTACCTGCTTATCCATTTATCCCCTTCCTGCCTGAAATGCTGGTTATTCAGTTAGCACGAACTAGCTATTATGATGTCACCTATTTTTGGCCTTGGATTCAAAGAAAAGATCTCAGGCTGCGGCTCTCTAACACATACTCAAATGACAGCTTACACAACCCTTCCCTTGGACCTAAATTCCTCCTTTCAATCACCACTCACTCACTTAAATCATCTCTCTTCTTTTCTGCGCAAAAAAAGGAAGCACGCATTCAGGCCACAGTGGAGGATTAACATTTTTTCACCATACTGTAAGGTTAGCGGCGTAACAGAAAGACCACTTTGCTCCAATTTTGTGGGTGTCGTTATTCTAAAGGAATATAGTGTCTCACGAACGATATTATTTGTAAATGTCTTAGATTTTTTTCATCACAACACTGAGAATGTGACACCTTGATGTAATGTAAAGTAGCTTGCAAAACAATGTAGATTTGCTATACCCTCAAAATAACTAAACACTAAGCAAAATTGGTCCAAATTGCCATTTTCCCCTCCCTTATGTCATGTGACCCATTAGTGTTACAAGGTCTCATTTGCAAATGGGGGGCAGGTGTGTTAAATGTGGTATTATTGCTCTCCATTCTCTCATACTGGTCATTTGAAGTCCAACATGGCACCTTAAGGCAAATAACTATATCAGCCATTTTCTTAAAAACTTTAGTTTTCTCTTGTATCAATAAGGTCTTCCCATAACTCGAACGGTTATTTTTTTTTTTTTTTTTTTTTTACAATATGCAGAATTTAAAAAGAGGCACACCAATATCTTTTAACAATGTATTGCGCCTGCCTGTGTTAAATAATGACTGAATAAACAGGAAAATGTGGTTTTCTTGCACATTGTTAAACATATTTATAAAATATAATAAAACAGGAACTTTTAGGTCACGGAATAGAAATAAATAAGATCGGCAGAATAAAATAAGTGAAACACTTCTATTCCCCATGAAAGCTCACAGCATCAACCGTGCTTATGCATCATGTCGTTTTCTATTATGCTACATTTTCTTTTGCGTAACGCCCTCCGCACATCAGTAACTTTTGGTTGACAAGCTACACTGCAGCACAAAGCAGAGCCTTATGCAGTACGGCTGAATGGCCGCTATTCTGGTCATAACTAAAAGGAGCAATAAGCAAAAATTTATTGTTTTTGATTGAAAGAACTAAAAAAATAGTGATGCGAACAACTAAAGGTATCTTTTTAGATGGAATATGGTATGATGTTGTTTAAAAAGCCGGGCTGGTCGCACGTGCATGTACATCCATGGCTGCCACCCAGACCTTAGCCCCTCCCTGCCCCTAAAATGCCACTGTCAATGCAGTGTAATAGGAGCAAAAAAAAAAAAAAAAAAGAGGGCACGTCCAGCGGATCAAAATACTCTCTTAGTAACGGCATATAAAGTTATGAGTTACTTACTTCTTTACTATACATGTTCCTCTGAAAGGTGATGCCATTTTGCTGTGCATTTATCCTTAGTAAATATGCGCATACGAGGCGACGGGTGAAAAGGGTAGGGCAAAGGGGTGCCAGGTTGCAGCTAGAGTGGAAGTAGAGAGAGAGGGGTGGCTTGTCACACATTTTGTTCTGATCTACAGACAGTGCTTAACAGCACACCTAGTGGTGGAATTTCACTTATTGCTCCTTTAAGGGGCTTGTTGAATGTTTATATTTACTGCAAAAAGTGCATCATGCATACTTGTTTTCCTGCAACACAGAAAGAAGGCCCGTCTTGCGGACGCTAGCAGTTAATTGAATGGAACAAGCTTTAATCTACCAAAGCATTAATAGACAATCCTAATCTGATTGTTGGTTTGCATCCCTATCTGTGATGTACTGAGGCATAATCCTCTCCCTTTGGAAACTGGGCCACAGGGCAGTATTCCACCATGATCACAACCCCAAACACACCTCCAAGACGACCACCTTGCTAACGACATGAGAGTAAAGGTGCTGGATTGGCCAAGCATGTCTCCAGACTTTAACCCTATTGAGCATCTGTGGGTCATTCTCAAAGTTCTCCAAAATCCAGCAGCTATGTCATGTCATCGAAGAAGAGGACTCCAATGGCAACCTGTGAAGCTTAAGCTAAATCCATGTCCATTTAAGGCAGTGCAAAAAAAAAATAATGGGCCACACAAAATATTGACACTTTAGCCACAATTTGGATGTTTTTTTCTTAGCACTGTGTTCACTTTGGTAGCCATGGCTGTACAATGAGTTATTTTGTGAGATACTATAAATGACATACCAGATCTAGAGTAAGGTTAAGATTTCTTCTTCTTTGAAAACAAAGAACTGAAAAATAAATGCCATGGAGAGATGACGTGCCAAAACTTGCGTAACTTTTGGCTTTGATTCAGAACTCAGACTGTGACAGCACATCAAGGCGAGTAAGACAGCGTCTGTCTCTCTCTGACTAAGACGAAACCACAGGACTTGTAATTTGAGAAAGAAAAGCGACTAATGGCGGTTGGTGATATAAAACGTTTAAAGCAAGCCTGGAGTTTTGATGGCTCTCATTAGTGAGACAGGGAGGTGCTCCTTTAGGGAGATCTGGTGAAGAAATTTAGATGTGGATATTCCTAAGTGTATTTAAAATGTAAAACAATATAGGACATAATAAAAAAAATAATTACTCTAATTGTATAAAATGAGATTTATTTTGGAAAGGATCGACAGAAACTGCTTTACAAATGAATAAAAAGAAGAATAAAATAAATGAAACTTTAGATTTTTGAACAAATGGAAATAAAACTTTAGTCCAAATCCTACTGACGTTTGGAGCAAGGTAAAATCCCCCTCTGGAACACTGGGGAACATGGCAAGATACTTTTTCCTCCATTTAAATAGCTTCTTAAAATGTGAGCTGCTTGACACAGAGAAAGTACTTGTAGTTCACTGGCCAACATCAAACAATGGATAAACAGCAGGAATGTTCCCAAAGTAAATTTGCTTTGAAACACAACTTGTTCAGCAAACAGTCCCACCTTTATCCTTTGATTTGGCACGAACCTTTAAAGCACCACAGTCTGCATCTGATAATTTTGTCCTTACTCATGTGAATTTTTGTTGGATCGGTGTTAGTGATTCACACTCCAGAACGTATAGACCTCTAATTAATAAAATGCCAACTATAATCTGACTGACCAGGAAGCCCAGTGAACCCTGAATAACTAGTGAAGTCTGGGAAACGCTGACCTCCTAACAATCCATTTCCAAACAAAAAAGGCAGGGAAAAAGATTGTTCGGAGAAGAGAGGAAACTGGAAAAGTTGAGAGACGTTTGTTTTGAGTTGTGAGCAAAGTTCAGATTTGGGTGGAGATTTGGTCACTTTCAAAAACTTGACTGTGTGTATGGATACCTGACCTATTTCTTTGGGGTGTGTGAATGTATCAGTTAAAGGTCAGGATAATATGACTCATCTGAGGAGAAATCAGTAATGGAAACCAAACTGATCAGTCTCTCTGTCAGTGTTTCAGTGTGGGAGTGTGTGTGTGTGTGTGTGTGTGTGTGCGTTCTAGCATTTGTTGCAGTGTAAGCTCCATTTCTCCAACATATACCAGGGTTTTCTCTAGGATTGTTTTTAAACTGGGGGGTAGATGACGTCATTCTATAAGTTGAATATTTGTTAATACATTTGTGACCCAGGCTGTAGGAATAAGAAGCTATTGCTAAGACAAAGAAGAGATTAAAAACAGTGAATAAATGTGTTTGGACCTACAGATGACCTTTATGAAATGATTTATGAATTTTACATTATACATTGCCTGAATCCACACTGCATAAAACAAACTGTACCCAAAAGACAGTTATCAGATACACACAAAGTGAACGAGGTCAATGAGTGATTGAAGCTATGTGGGAATGAAATTCAGTTAATTATTTTAGTGCAACAATTTCAGCGACAAAATAGACCACTGTTAAAACTATTTCATACTAACTGCCTCTAATGCTGAGATTTCAGGACGAGGCAGCAGCAGCTGTGGTGTGCCTGTGAGACAGTGCTGAGGGAAGTAGGGACGTGCTCAGCAGCTCTCGCTGCTGCCTTAAGAACAATTGGTGCTTTCACGTAAAGTTGCCATTAGCACAAAAAAAAAAAAATGCAGCTAAACTTGTTGCTAGTCGCTTTTTGAAAGAAAGTCGCTAAATATAGCAAAAAAGATGCTAAATGGGAACACTGGACTGTCGTCTCTGCACCGCCCAGTAGACACTAGCTAGCTTTACAGCCAGACAGGAAGGAGCGGTGGTGGTTTTTCGAAGTATATATATATATATATTAGGGCTGGGCAACGATTAAAATATTTAATCGCGATTAATCGCATAAGTTGCCTGATTAATCGCGATTAATCGCGATTAATCGCATTGTATTTACAAACTCCAAGAATGAATTCAAAAGTAGTGTAAAGAGCACTTTTATTTTAATGTTCTGCTGCCCTATGAGCAAAAGTGTTGTAACATTTGTAGCACTTATCAGCAACACATATTTAGTGTAAAGCTCTACTTAAACAAAAAATAGCAATAATAATATATTAAAGCTTATTGCCACTGAGAGGGAATTCTCTTTATGAGAAAAAAATCTACCAAAAACAGGCAATTTCTGAGGTAACAGCAGGGAGCAGCATTACCATTTTATGTTCAATACCAAAGTTTAACTTGGCAGTGGTTACAACTAACTTGTTTCTGTCATATTCGATGCTGGAAGAACTTTAAACTGAAATGCTTGCTAACTCGATATGCTTGCGTTCCTTGCGTTTATTTGACGTTGACACGCGTTTTTTTGTTGTTGCTTTCTCGCGTGCATATAGTGAATGGCAGGGAAAAACAGACAAAAAAACACATGGATACTTTGAAACGAGAAGCGACTTGGGGTCGACTCCGCTCCACTCCGCACAAAACTTGTTCCGTTCGCCAACTCACCGCCTCGCCTAAGCAAATTCCTGCGGGAAACACCGCCTTCCGCATGTCGGCTTTGTTTTTTTTCCCGGCCAGCACCTTTCTTTCTCTGAATCCGAGGTTTGGCTGACAGCGAGATTATTGGCGCTTTATCGCCACCTACTGTTCTGATTCAAACCCCTATACCGCAGCAACAGACCTTCACAAAATAAAAGCATGTGAGCAACATGCGTTAACGCGCGTTAAAGAAAATATCGCCGTTAATAGTCTAATGAGTTAACGCGAAATTAATGCGTTAACTTGCCCAGCCCTAATATATATATATATATATATATATATATATATATATATTAACTTAATTCTGAAAGTGTGGTGGCTTTTATTTTGCTGTGGCAGTCCGCCACGATCCATTGCATGTAGTGGAAACCCTATAAGGGTCCAGTGCTCAAAGCCAGGTCCCCACAAGAAAAAGTGCTGATTTTGGGTTAGGTTTAGGACTAAACTGTGTATTGAGTTTAGGTTAGGTTTAGGTTTGTGGAAAGGGTCAGGTTTAAGCCATAGAAATTAAGGAAAAATGAATGGGAAGTTAATGTAAAGCTCTTGGTAAGATAGAAAGACATAATGTGTGTGCTTTACTCACATGTAATGCTCTCGTTGGGTATTGTGAGCGTTGTGTTGCAAATATCTCCATCACCATCGTCATTTAACAACCTTTTAGGAGTGCCATTTACCCTCAATATGAGGGGCTCAGTGTAGGTGTAGGCCACATCTGCAAAAACAAACAAGCAAACAGGTACATACATGTAGGTAAACATTAAGTAGAAGGGTAATGTACAGAATATTTGTTAAAAATACAGTAGGTATTGTCCCTTTTTAGATTCCCACTTTTATATTGCATTATAAATCCAGAGGAAAAGCTATTTCCCATCCGCCAGCACTTAATTAATTAGAAGAGAGTAGTTTTGCTGACTTCAACAAAGCCAGATTTTGTCTGTGTGTTGGTGAGCGCTCTGTCCTAAACCTCCATCTGGAAGTAGTTAAATCCAACCCTTGTGGCTGTTTAGGGGTCTATGTGAACGCTTGTGAAATCTGTGCCGATCCGTATGTGTGTCTGTGAGCGTGTCCGTTTGTGTTTGGGTGTAAATATATGTTCAAAATGTGCACATACACGCGATATACATGCAGTAAATATTACGTGTTTGATATGTTCAAAGACGTCGCACAGTTCATTAGGAAAGCTGCTGTTTTTCAAACACACAGAGACAACACAGGGGCCTTCAAAGCGAAGCAGGCGCAGACCTCTGAGAGGTGCAGACTCATTCCTGGGTAAATGGGAGCCAGCTGGGCTTGATAAATACACACAAACCGAGCCACGTCCTGTGCGTGGACTCAACACTTCCCGGCTATGTTTATTTACTCTATCTGCTCTCTCACTTCTCTATCTGTCCTCTCTTGCCTGTCCCCTGGCTCTCCCTACTGCTCTCAATTTCACATTCCTCTGCACATTTGAATAAATTCAATTGACTGACAGCCACTATTCTGGCAGCGAACATCATCTCTAAAGAGTCTAAAAGTGCGTTCATACCAAAAGATAATGAGACAAATAGAGTAAGTGATTTACATGTTATCCCTACGTAAAGGCGCATTCAGGAGCGAATTAACGGTCTGCAATGCAAACGAGCCGTTGGCAGCAATGTGAATGGCACAAAGAGCAAACCCAAACTGCGTCTCAAAAATCCGAACTTTTCTGTCAGTTCACGTTGCATTTAGGCAGCTCTTAATCCATTTATTTGAGCGCAAAAATGTTTTTTTAATGTTACATATTTAGAAAGACCAACAAAGTTATATTTCTATTCAGCAATGATAGCTTTACTGACCGAAGTGCGATTCAAACTGGGGATCTTATTGTTGTAAGGCAACAGTGCAAACTACTGCTTAGAACAGTGATGTGAAAATTATGCATTTAAGTCCATTTAAATTACAGAGTCCTACAAAAATGTTACCAGATAAATACTTATGATGCAAATTTCACACAGTATTACTGTTGAAACTAATGGTAATTACACCAGAGATAGTGTCACAATATGAGCTCCATGCAACACAGACTGTGTTGCAAAACCTTAGACCTACGACCCAGTTTATTGTCACTGTCTTGTGCAAAACTGACATAGAGCAAAGGCAAGAACATCATTTGACGTGTCAAAGCTTACTGTTTGCTCATGTATGGAATGCCATGCTGGAATCAGTGGGCTTTAGCTGTGGGTAGTTTTTATTTTACTTTTGACTAAAAAAAAAAAAAAAAAAAAAACAGACTTGCAAGGGACATCTGAGATTTAATGGAATGCAGGTAATTGCAATTCATATAATAAGAAACTATTATTTTGAAGTATTAATATAATTTTAACGGTTAGCATGCATAGATATGCAAAACTATCACTGTACTATAACTTTATAGTTAAATATCACAAAACAAAACTGATATTTTTAATGTGTATAGTGTAGAAATGATAAAAAAAGTGTCTTTTGTCAGAAATAATTTCATAATATAATCAAGATGGTTTTTATAAATGATGGAAGCTACTTAGTTTGCTATGTGTACTGTAATGACATGTTTCATACAAATTAATAAAAATATTATACAATTGATCCTAGAGTCATTACTCACTAAATGTAGGTCCACTGCTTGTGTCAATGATGCATCTAAAAAAATTCTATGCATTATTTTATTTCATCAATTATATTTATTTTATTAGTCTTTAAAGATAATGGCAACATTTGATTTCTTTCTTTGAGATTTGAACTTGATATACTTGAAATTATGGAAAGTGCTTCTAGATCATACATTTCATTAAAAAAAAACACGTTGCACAAATAGAAAGGTGAAAGCATACACTTTACATTTTATTCTTATGTCGGAGATCTTCTCTCTGACATGTAAATGATAGGGATCTTTTTGAAATTATTTAAACTTTTTTAAATCTTTAAATGATCTTGCCCCAGCTTACCTTTCTGACATTGCCTTTCCCGTTCACTCAGGTCAGCAGACCAGACTGAGTTTTTTTCTGTGGCCGCTCCAAAGATTTAGAGTCCACTGCCAGTGCAAATTAAACTGGCCTCTTCACTGTCTCTTATTAATGTGCCCTGAAAAATCATCTTTTTTCATTGGTTTTGGACCCAGCTCTTTAAAGAAAGCTTATCGTTAAATTTTATTGAGTTGTTTTACAACATATTTTTTGTGTCTTTTTGTTTTTTTATGTTTTAATGCTTTTATATAATCTATTGAGTGCTTTAGTCAGTTGTATTATTTCTAAAGTCCTTATAAAGTTGTCTTGTTATGAATCGGAGTGAGATGAATTAAGTCTGAAACTGGACCTGGAATATAAACTGGACCGGTTTGGCTTGTAAAGTGCATTGAAATGTTAACTGGTATTACATAAATAAACTGATCTGACTGCAACTGTGGAGTAGTTTTGTCATAAGTAAGCTGTTAATTTACACCACTAAACTATGGCTATTTTCTAAACACCAGAGCTTTAATATAGAAATATAAATTAGTTGAATCAAGTCTAATCAGTTAATGTGGACATAATGTGAAGAGCCAGCATCTTGGATTGTGAAGCTTTTGGACATTAAACAATTATTCTGATTTTTGGCTATTTAAAAGCTTGCTTTGTACCTTTAAAATGAACAAAATATCTACAAAGGTATATAAGTAGATTTTTTTTTCTATTTCATGTAGAAGCAACAGATGTGATTTTTTTGTCACTGTTGATTTAGGATTAATATTAAGGGAAGAATGAAGAAAAGCATTTTTCTGTATTTCAAGCAAAAAAAAGAAGTATTCATATAATCATGAATAGGAAAACAAAGGAGTTTATATCTATGCCAGAAATTGGATTATTGGCACAACTTTCTAAATACATTTCTTCATTGAGCTAGATTATGGAGAACCCCTCTTTTCTTCACCCGATCAGATTTCAGCTGCCTGCAGGGGAGTATGGTCTGAAACTATTTGGCTTCTGACTTAACAAGCTTTTTCTTTTCTAAACATTTGAACCACGATTGTTGGACCCCAATGCTTTCCCACCAAATATATGATGCCATCCAAGTTCCCCTTCAACCAGTTGTGTGCTGGCACCAACAACAAACCACCGACCGGCAAAACCTCCGGGCCATTTCTGAGATCCGAAAAAGATGAAGCCCTAATCAAAATCAAACTGGAGCAAACAGAGAACTGGTTGTGTGTTTATGTTTCAGGATGAGGATGTGTGCTTGTTTGTGAAGGCTTGACCATGCACCACCGTCTGTTTGATGTGTGTTTGCAATATGGTGTACGCACACGTGTCAGCGGCCCTACAGGGGCGACTCTGAGGAATTTCAGCCTCCAAGTAAACAGTTAACCATTAAAGCAAAGACATATAGATCACACAGGGTAATGATTAGTACAAACACACAGCATGCACACAGACATGATTTAGATGAGGAGGCAAATGGTTTGACTGCGGCCGCTCAGATAAGAAGAGCTTGTTTTTACAAAGAACCATTTAGAGTGTTCAGAAGAGTTTTCCTGTGTTTCCATTTTGTTCCCCTCAAAACAACAGCTTCTAAAATTGCATTACAATGCCTTTTTTTTATTTTGCTAAGTTACAACCATAAATATCAATGTGTTCAATGTGTTTCATTGGGGTTTTATGTCATAGCCCCTTTGCAAGCCTTTGAGGGAATGTCTCTTCTAGCTTTGCACATCAAGAGAATGACACATTTTTTTTGCAGCATTCGTTTTTGCAAAATCTTTTAAAAATATTGCTCATTAGCATTTTAAATCTCAGTGCAAAATGAAGCATCATTCCTTAAAAACTAAGAAAGAAAAGAATAAAACGTGTTTTTAAAAAAAAAAATTGAAATAAAAATTGTGGTTATATTTGATCACCTCTAAGTAAAGAGTTTGTTCAGCCATCTTTCTCCTCGTTTACAACTGCTAGTCTTTTGACTTTTTTTTCCCTCTACCAGTTTAGGAAATCTTCAGACAGAAATCTTTAGCTTATTCCTTGTTCAAAAATGGCTCAAACAACTGTTAACATCAACTTACAACAGATTCTCCTTTGGATTTAGGTCTGGATGTTGACTGGGCCATTCTAACATGTGGATAATTTTGAAACCAATCCACTGCAGCTCTTGCTACATGGTTACGGTTGCTCTAATGCTGGAGGGTGAATTTATACAAGACATAGTGTTTTTCATCTAGGTATTAAACTTCTAGTGCAGACGGACTACCGTCCCAACAGGAACTCTATATAGACGCCTATACAGAGGGAAAAAGGCATACACAAATACATCCCATGTGGTAATAAAATACAAAGTTGATTTTGTGGAATGAGATTGTTCAGCTGGATCTGTTTAACCCAATCAGAACTAAACAGAAAGGCTCACAATGGCTGTATTAGCAAGGTGCCTAAGGTGTTATTTTAGCCAAGGGCTGAGGTGAACTCTATTGTATTCTTTATGCACAAGCTAGCTCTTTAAGGAGAGAAAAACAGGATTCTAAATTAGACATTTAAAGCACTTGAATAATTGCGTGACTTGAGTGTGGAGGCGCAGAACAAGATGAGCAGCATAATGAGTTAAAAGACGAGATGTCATGCTAACTCTGTGGCCTGCAGCAAACCACTGGAATCAGTTCAAACACCATGCAACCACTGGGACCTTTATCAAAATAAAGGATGATACAAAAAGAAGAACACCCAACTAGAGCCGTGGTGTGGTTTCTTTTTCTATCCCTCAGCAAATAATCATACATACATGCACGGAGAAATGAAAAGAAAATCGGGTGCAATTCTTTGGCTTGCGCTCTTGTCAAGAGCAAACAGAAGCATGCACACTCACACTCTCTTCTCACAAACCCACACACAGATACACACACTGAGTGCTGCATTGGAATATGTCCAGAATCAGAGATTATAGTGAGGGGAAAGAAGAAGTGTAAGCTCATTAAAGACAAAACACTGTCACGGGCTTTTGGCTAATTTAACTGTGTCTTTGTCTCTTCCGGGCCATGAGAAAACCCAACCACTTACGCTACAGCTACATACCACACAAGCACAGAAAAAAAACTTTAAAGCGATTTGGAGCTGCAGTATTAACTCTACCATAAAGTGATGGCACAGGTATTGATAGGCAAAATGAATAAACACAAATCAAAAATTAACTAGAAGGAGACATAAAGAGATTTAATTTAAAAATATTCACACTTGTTTCATCTTCTTGTTAAAGGCTCTACCACATCTTGCGATCAGGTCTCATATTTTCCGTCCTACGTAATGAGAAGTATCGTGCATCCTTAGATACATCTTGTTTCTTATTGCTGCCATTAGGAGCCTGGTAGAAGAAGGGGCAGTCTGTTCTTGACATATGGCATTCGTGCGCTGGTGTAAATTGGTTATCCGAGGATTTGAAGGAGGACTTGCCGTAAGTCACTCTGGCCACAGTCTCACTGGACTGGCAACACATCAAGTAATTTAGTAGGTACACAAAGAGATTGATGTAGCGATCCAAATGGTAGGATGCTCGGCTGGGGAGAAGTGCACACACCACCGAATTTCATTTGGCTCAGAGTGATCGGTGAAACATTAAGACATTCTGGTTTTATTTTGTATGAAATAATCTGATGGCACTCACCTACAAATGCACACAGAGACCAGTGCAAGGTTAAAATTGAGAATGTATTGAAGAAGTTGAAAAAATAATTGGGATAAGCTTTACCACGGGAAGACCTAAACTGATTGTTGAGGTGCAGAAAAAGTAACATTTTGAAGGAAATTCAGGAGACAGTCTGGAAACCTTAAAGTTGAGTTCTGATAACTTTAAGCACTGTAATTGAATAACCAGAAAAGAAGCGGGGAAATCCTGTGTGGGGCTGGGAAACATGTAGAGATGTTGAAAATATCGAGATTCTTTTTAAAATATATAGTAAGTCTATATTATTTGTATGGAGGTGGTCTATGTTGTATGATAATTATACTGTTATGTATTCCAGTAGGTTATTTTTCAGCTGTTTCTCATAATTTATCTATGGCTATTTGATAAAATAAAATTTGCCTGTGAGACATTTGGGATAAAGCTTTGAGTCAGAGACGCTTTATGAAAAGAAAACATATCAAGTTAAATACATCTATCACTCATCTTAAAAATATTGAGGTAATTTTTTGGTACATATTGCCAAGCCCTAAATTTATGTACCAAGTATCAGAAGATCAGGAAATTTGAGTCTTCATTCTGAAATCAAGTCTCCGAAGTTGCTACAATCCTGCAAAGTTTTAATCTTCTTGGAAATCCTGAAACCAGTAGAGCACTCCTAATTAGTGGGAATAGGGCCTTACATTCTGAGTATTTTGTGTTTTATTTTCTAACTGTGATCTGGCAGATTTCATGTCACATGAATTGAGATTCGTAATGCTTAAACAAAGTTGTATGCAGATGCCCCCATTCCCTGCAATGTGTGCCCATTCCTCTTCAGAGATCCCAAAACCTTTCCTTGCCTGGTGCAATATGTAATTCTTCCAGTAAAGTCTCAATCTACCTGTGGCCCCTTCTACATCCTAGATCAAGGGTCACCAACATGGTGCCCACGGACAGCAAGCAGCCCCCGAGGACCACATTTGGTGCCCACGAGCCTGCTCTAAAAACAAAACAACCTGCCAGTGAGCTGCATCTACAACTTTATTTTATTCTGTTCCTTTTCCTGTTTATTCACACTTGCATGTGTATAGGTTTAAAACAACAATATATATAACAAAGCATGAAAAATGTTGTTTTTTTTTTTCATAAATTTAAGGTGAACTTTGATTCTTCTAGTTCAAAAGTCAGTACTGGTAGCCCTTCGTATGACACAACACCAATGAAGTAGCTCTCAGTTTCAAAAAGGTTGAAACTGAAGGTGTCCTAGACACACCTTCAGTACCTCCAAAGGAAGTTGAATCTCTGGCATCTAAATCAGATGCCTAATCTTGTGGCTTCTTTTCATGTGAAGAGGCAACAGCTTAACTCTAAGCTCTCCTCCAGCTCCTATCTCACAGCCAAACCTGCCCTTTTGAAACTAAGTCCCTTTCAAGGATCCTGTTCACACTCATTCTTTTGGTCGCAACCTAAATCTTGCAACCTCCAGTGAAAATGATACAGTCAAAGCAGTGTTTTACTTTAGGCTTGTGTGAAGCTCCTAAATTCGGTCTTTCAATGAAAGAGGTTAACGTACACATTATTTTTTTCAAACGGCAGTCTTAAAACCTAATCATATGCCGGAGAAACACTACTATAGAAAATCTCATTATGTCAAGAGGTTTAGATAATTAAAAAAAGAAGCAATCATTAAATTCCCTTCAGAAACTATTAGAAGAAAAAATATGTAATCTTTGAGCACTGAAGTGATGCATCACAACTAACTATCTTGCATTGCCCCTTCCTACCACATACAAAATATATGGTAGACCACATATATGTAGATGGGTAACTTTAATGTCAATTAGTTTAATCACACTTCTAATTTAGGGGCAGCTAATTTAACCAAGCAGACGTAGGGGCTTTTTTGGCTGCACTATGTGGCAGATATAAATGGGAGTGAGAAACAAAAGGTAAATACATTTCTATACATATTTTTTAACCATATGGGATGCTATTGTAGCTGAAAGATACCAGCCAGTCTGCTCTGGAGATCTACAACAGGCAGAGACACGAATCTTACGTTTCCACATAACATACTTGTCCTAAGTCTGAAGATGTGGTCTATGCCTGACTGAGAGACGAGGGATAAACATCAAGGAGTCCTACATCCAAGATAAACATATTTGACTATTTGCTGAGGACATAAACAGTTTTCACTTTGCTTATAGTTTTGTCACCCAGCTTTGTCTGAACTACTGAGGTGTCCTGACTACTCCCAAAAGCACATGTGGAAAGAAAGCTCAAGCACTAAAGACAACCTGAACAAATAAGCATTGAAGGCCCTGATTAAATCTGCCCAACTTCTGGCGAGTCTGTGGTTTGAGCTGAAAATGAAAGACAACAAGCATTGCTTCTTTTTTTGGATTTCACAGCAGAGTAACAAAATTGGATCGAGAGCGTCACTGAAAAGTGAATTTCCTGTGAGTTTATAGAGTGTGGGAGAAAAAGAGGCCAGACAGGCAAACAAAGCAGCTGCAGCAGTACACGGTTTTCATTATTTATTTATTTATTTTATTTTATTTTTTGCAAGGTGGTAATACAACACGCTTGTTTTTGTTGTTCAAACATGAAGTAAAAATTCCTCAAACTCTTCTCGATTTATTTTGATCTCTGCAGGAAACCGAATTAGACACGAGGCTCAGCAAGCCTCCAGCACCAAAAATGGATGAGTGGGAAACTAGCCACATCTACATGCTGAAGAAAAGAGCAGCGACATGCAAGATGTTGCAAATATAAAGATAACTGGCTCAGAGTTATGGTAAACATAAAGAGGACAGTTGATATCTGCGTTTGAAAAATAATTTTGGCAGTGTCGTCAATTTGCCCTTTGAACGCAGTAGTTCATTGACTACTTTTATGCTTACATTACAATGTAACTATAATAGACACGCTTATATAAATAACTTTGCTTCAAAGGCATATTGGTTACATCAGTGGCAGGATAAATTACATGGGTAGAGAAAAACTGCTGAAAGCCGCCCACAATGCAGCTGTATTATTTAAACATACACTATATGTAGCTCTACTCTCACTTCATATGAACACAAAAAACTTTAAACTGCTCATTGTTACTTATTGCAAGAGCAAAACAGAAATATGCCACACGATATCCTTTGTTATAATATATATACAAAACACTTTTTCACACACTGAGCCAACCGTCTAACCTACCAATCAGAAAGGAAATGCCTTCCGTTGGTGTAGAGAGCAGAAAAATCCCTTTTTAATAAATTACACATTTCCAATTGCAGAAAAAATAGAAGAATGCATTTTATGGTTGTCTAAATTTACCAAGAAAAACAAAGCTGAAATACTCTCAAATCTAGAGGAAAAAAAACTTTTAATGGTCCACTCTAGCACTTATTTAAGGTGCAGTCATCCAGCACTTTTAGCAATTAAGCACAACGTTATTCATCGTCCTGACAGATTTGGGGTGAAAGTAATCTTTTAATGTTACCAATATTTTTTTCTGACAGGAGGTGATTTTTAACATTTTAGAGTGGCCTAGCCTTGAATCTGACAGAGAACCTGTGGAGGGAGGTACAACTTAGGGTGATGGCGAAGGGGCCTTCCATCCTCAGAAAAACTTGGAGCGCGTCACCAAACATAAATCATTGAAATACCAGTAGAAAAATACAAAAAGCTTGTCTGCAGTTACAAGAACAGTATGACTAGTAAGATTTTCCAACTATTCATTAATATGGGTGTAAATAATATTTGGCATGCTATATTTAATAAAAATGAAAACCATAACATAACTGGTTTGCTTTACATTGTTTTATGATCTTTTGAGAGATGCCAGTCTCATGTCTAATCCAGATTAAAAAAAAAACTCTTGGTAGAATAGAAAGAATTGTAATTATAAATCTGCCAGGTGAATGAATGATTTTGGGAATACAAAAAAAAACACAAAAATCCTAACGCTGATCCAGTGTCAGTCTTGTTCCGCTGGTTTTAAAGAGTAATAAAATAGCCATACAAAATGGTCTTTATTTCTTTGTTTGACCTCCAATGTCTTCAAACCCGGACAAACGACACTAATCAAGTCACAACTCTTTTATTGGAAACTCAAAGCTGTGTTCATTAAAAATGTCCCTTTTATGTAAATGAATTATTTATATTAAAATGATTAAAACATAAATAAAAAAAGCAATTAGTAAAGAAAGACTGAGACAGACGGAGAAACAGTGAGACACGAGTCGGACAATTATTGCTCCTGAAAGAGACCAGAGGTGTTTAGCATGTGTTGAAAAGCTACTGTAAACTAAATATACAGCCTCGTTGCATCTTCATGCTTAAGTGACATTGTAACGAGTGAAAAAAGCACATTTAAACATAGTGATATTATGGTCCTGTAATAACTAAGAAGTTGTTTTTTTTCCATCAGGAAAGTGCTGTTAGCTGGGAACCAGGAGGTATAAAGCTTTACAATATATTATGAATGCCCGCTTTATTTTAATGCTACTAACTCAGTACTAACTGAGTAATAGCCCCAGAACATGCCAGAGACAAATTATCAGCTGGTCTAAACAGAAATATTCCCAGACATATCAGCTGCATAAACCAGATGAATGCGTAACAGATCTGTGAAAATAATGTCCTCCTTCTGTGTTTCAGAAGAGCACCAACTTGTTGCAGCAAAATCGTCTGTTTATGGTTTCAAAATAATATCAAAATTTGAAAAGGACTGTTTGTTTGCCATATTTTCCTTTTAAAGGCACGAGCCAATTGTCAATGTGTTTGACTAACGATGCATAACAATTATAAACACAGAGCTGAGCAACGAACTATGGAGTTTTCCAAAAGATTATCTCATTTGTTGGAATAATTTTATTCTAAAACACACAACTCAGATGAAGACAGGCTTAATGAATTGTTAACACAGAGAGAGTTTAACCTCACTTGTTTAAGCCAGAGTCAAGACTGACAGTCCATAATTAAGCACACTGGGTTCCCTACTGGATTTAATTTAATACATTAATTTAATTTAATAGTTGGACAGATTTCATGATATATGTATGTATAGAAATTGGATTTATTTCCCTCGTGAAGTGCTTCAAGATGACATTTGTTGTAAATTGGTGCTATATAAATAAACTGTTTATACTGATCAAAGATAAACTACAGTGGTGTAGAAGGTGTAGAAGGACCATCATCATTATCACTATATTTTAGATCTGTAAATATATATATATATATATATATATATATATATATATATATATATATATATATATATGTTGTCTGTATATCTGGAGCGTGTAATGAAAATAATTTCCCTCTGGGATTAATAAAGTATTTCTGATTCTGATTCTAAAGTCATTCTTTGGCCTTAGAACCAAACTATATTGAGGCATGCACAAAACCCACAACCTATAAATCATTCAATCCTGGATTGGAATAAACTACACTGATTAGATTCAGATTTTTAAAACCTTCAATCTATTTGTGATAAAAGGGAATTTTTAGTTTTTCCAAAAATCTCGCCAAATCATGTCTTGTTTTCGTCTAACCAATGTCGCGTATTGCCTCACATGGTATGGTTACACCCAAAGTGTACACGCCCCTTTTACATAACTTTTGTATATTACCAAAAAGGGATAGTTTGAAGTGCTGTGTTGCTCATAGGCTCGCCAGAATTAAGGCTGGGCCGAAAGCAGCACCTTGGTGATTTCAGATGCTCGACCAATCCAATGACTCACCTGCTTCCCGTGATCTACACGCACACATTGTGGTGACTTTGCCTTTGCTCCCTGAGGAGCACGCACAGGTAACGGCAGCACAGAAAAGGCAGCATGTTTGGGCACCACCACAGGTTTAATTGCTGTAAAAGTCCTCAGGAATTATTATTAACTTTGATGCTACAGGCTACTTATACACATAGTGGTTATCCACAGTGCTGGAAAACGGAGATGTCGATGTGATAGGAAAATATTCACTGCCGTATTCATGGCCAACTGAGTCTGATGTTGCCATAAAAAGCAAGAAAACCCAAATATAAAACTCAATAGAATACAAACAACAGCAATCAAAGATGTTTGTGGCAGGTTCCTGTGGCAAAAAACACCACTTACATCTCTGCACAATACCCTGTGTGTAAACACACCCATGCTAATTGCCTCATAAGACCTGCACCCTGATACACGCTCGGAGCAGTTGTTTTCTCTGAAAAACGCGATTGAACTTGAACCATAATTGTCCAATCCTAGGTGAGTCATTCAGACTCAGCCCTGTTCCCACCCCACAGTGTCAGTCATCCCTTCGCATGACAAAACTCACAAAGAGGTAAGGGTCACGGGTTCATGCGCAAAGTCCCAGGAGCCCCATTGTGGCATTTTCAGTGTTCCACTGGGCTGAATTGGGCCTGACCCCACAGATCATCCAAGGCGGTACGTCACCTGAATACACAACTGTTGTGCCTGTCACTGAAAACCACTCTGACCTAATAAATCACCATTATTTCCAGGAAAAACACAAAGTTGTTTTCTTTTTTTTTTCCCGGAGAATTTCCAGAGCGCAGCCTTTGTCTTTTACTTGTAATTTAGACAGCCCGCGTTAACCTGCGTAAGCTTTCTTGTAGGTGGATAAAAGTATTAACCTTTAGTGATGTGGCTTGCAAAGAAAGCATTCTGTAACACATACAGCTGCTTTGTCTCTCCAACCATGCCCAGAAAACAACTTCCTACCACAATATGCTCCACGGCAGCAGTGTCACCATGAGTCACCCACCCAAACACAAGATTATTTAAGCAGGCCCTGCCGAACATTAAGTGTCATGTTTTTTTTTTACCTCGCAAAGATTTTGATAAAAAATGTTCACATATCATTATCAACCATTCCAGACATAGGGGACCTGAACTGTGTCTGTACATGAAAAACTGATATGTGAGTTTAATCTTAGCGAATAAATTGAATTTGCACGTTTATTGTCTCTTAACTCTTATGCTGCTGACACACTAAAAACAAATTGGAGAAGTCTTTCCTCAAAAAGCTTCTCTTTTTGTCTTTCTAAAATGCTTAATCTCTATTTTCCATTCTGCTTTTTAAGCATTTCTTTTATTAAATAGACGCTTACAGAGGCTGGATTCAGTTTTCAAGTCTATCTCATTATATTAGAATATGACTATTTGTTGATGTTAGAAATTCATCAAAGAAATTATTTTAATTTTGTAGTACAATATGTGCTCTTTGACCATGAAATCACCATTGACCATTGTAATTCCCTTCAAAAAACTGTTTAATATTATGGCTTACTATTAGTGAGATAAATCTCCAGGAAAGTAGAATATTACATAAGATCAGGCAAAAAAAAATCGATCTCGGGGATGACTGCTGACTTGGCCGTTCTCTAGCAGGTTGTCACCAACTCTCCACCAGGATTGTAACACACAAAAGGTCATCGGTCGAGAACCTGTCTTTCCACATAATGCTGTATACAGGCATATCAATGGAAAGTTGAGTGGAAGGAAAGGTGTTGTAGAAAAAGGTGCACGTGGACCAGGGATGTCCACAGCCTTGAGAGGGTTCCTGAACATGGGCAACAACTGATAAGACACATCAGATGTGCCATAGACCCGTTTTATCTGAGAAAAAAAGCCTAGACTGTTGCTAAGTGGTCCAAAGTCTTCTTCTTGAGATCAAAGTTAATTTTTCCAATAATCTGGAACACTTTGATGAAGACTGGATAGATACCAAAACCAAGTAGTTTTAAGTTATGGTGTGACATTTCTAGTCACAGATGATTGAGGGTGCCATGTCATCTGCTGCTGTACAGTTTGTTTACTCAAACCAAAGGTCAGAAAAGTGTCTACCAAGAACTTTTAAGGCACCCTGTGCTTCCTTTTTCTGTCAAGCTTTTCACAGATGCTGATTTCATGTACCAGTGGGAATTAGGACCTCCAACGCTGACTGAAGTGCCAACTTTATTGACCATGGTGTGGCCAATAAAGTCCAAAAGCGCAAACAATGCAGATGAACTGAAAGCTTCCTGAACCCATCAGCAGAGCTACAGGCTGATCTCCTCAATGCCATGCTGCACCGATGCAGTAATTCATGCAAAAGGAGCCCTGACCAAGTATCAAGTGGCAATATTGTACAGTACATAGGCATACTTTACAGGAGTTACTTATTGCTCTCATATAATATTTTTATTTTCTGAAAAGGGCAATTTTGATTCTCATTGAATCTCGTTCTGTTAGCGAATTAACAGAAATACGTTCTCTGAATATGTATTAAATGGATCAATATAATATGAGTTTCAAGTTTTTAATTGAATTACCAACATAGGTTCATGTTTTTCATTCTAACTTATGGAGTTACACCTTTAATTGTTGGCTTTCTTTTGCAGGTTTTTATCTCTTACCTTCACCAGGAAAGGGCGTTGGGTTTGTAGGGCTGTTTTCCTTCTCCGTGTTCGAGTCTGTGCGTGAACTGGGAGCTGGTGGGTTAGGGTTTTCATTATCAGGTTGCTCTGTGGAGATGGCAGTGGCACTCCTCTCCTCATCCATGGGCGTGGGCCTGCTGTTCAGCTAGGAGGCGAATGAGCCTGGAGCAACAGGAGCAAATGAATAAAGGGGCTACAGGACAACTTTGAATCAATCACACAACATTTGAACACAATGTCAGTAAGAGAAGTGGACACTAAGACAAACATGCCAATAAGCTGCCGGCTACACTGTTTCCATCTTTTACCATCTCAGCCACATCAGATGCACCATGTTTATCACACAAACGAAGGCAAATTGTCTGTTTTCCGATGCGAACTCTGATTGGGCACGGTTTCTTGACAGCGTTTCCAGTAGAGGGAACTACAGAAGTAAACAGGTAATTTTCTCAGACCTGGTATGTTTTCATACCTTATTTCAGCTAAACTAAAAACATTTTAATTCACGACAGTCAAATTGTACAGAATCTACAAAATAAACATGAACAGGGAGGTGTCAGGAAGGCACAACTAGTACTTGCCCAAATTCATTCTCTGAAACCCTTAAAGGGACAGACACACTGCTTTCAGGAAACATCTACAAGCCCTGACAATGTCTCCCTTTCATTAAATAGCTTTTGGCTGAATATGTTGAACATTATGATATTTATTTTCATGACACTTTGACAGATAGTTCACTCCATCGCTAATGCATAAAACACACCATGACTGCGATTGCAGAGACCAACAAACCTCGCAATAAACGTTTTAAAATAGCACACAGGGGAGCAGACACAGACACCCTGGAGGTTTATTTTTTTTCAACCCAGCATATGAGGCAGAAGCTGTCAAGTTTAAAACAAACATTGGGTCAAAAACCGTGACCCAGTTTGCTTAGTTAGAGAAGAGACAAGAAGGAGCCTCATCATTCTTAAAGGAGCATCATTTTGAACTACAAAGCAACTTGATCAGACTTCACTGAACCTCCTCTAAACGACGAAAAAATGGAGATGGTAAGATGATAAAAGTACACACCAACCCCCACACAACCCTTTGGTGACAACAGAAAACAAATAAATGGATACAAATGTTTTAACCTAAACATTACTTGGGTGTTAATCGATGTTTTGGGATAGTTTTAAGCTCTTCTTTGGGAGCCTCACAGATTTGTGACGCTAAACAATGTTTGTGATTTACCCAGTATGCTGGCCCAAATCCACAACCCAACCCTGCTTTGTTACATCAACCCAGGGCTGGGTTGAGCCACGTTTGACCCAGGGCCAGGTAGGCTAAATAACGCTAATTGGATTGATTTCAGAATGCACGTTTTGACTCACAATGGAAATGACTATACTACCTAAATCGGATTTGAGATAATCTGTAACGGTGCTGGAGGAAAACTAATCTCAGAGAACTCTGTCAGAGTCGGCCTTCTGAGATCTTTTAGCATGCAGGGGGCGCTACTGAAGACTATTTTGACCCTCTGTTGGCATTAGCCATCTTCTGTGGTGCAGTTTGTTGGAGCAGCAGCAGCAGCTTATCTACAGCTGAGAGGAAGCGGCTGGATAAGCGTTTCAGGAAGGCCCGCTTTTTCTAAGGGTGCCCCCTTGACCCAGTGCAGGTGGGAGACAGAAGGACTCTGGTCAAAAATAACATCACTGTTGGACAGTAGCTATTCAGGCTGTAAGATTTAGTCAAAAATCAAAATTGCAATATATTTCAACCATAACTGCGATTTAATTCTGACTTTTCTCTGCATCAACTACAAGCAAAAAAAAAAATCCTGTAGATAAAGATTTTTGTAAACAAGGATTTTTTAAAACAAGAAATGTAACTGTTTTTATTAATCAGAATATTCTTATTCAAGAGAGTAGCTTTTAATTGAGTTGGACATCAATCCTTGTTGAACATATAGTGCAAAGTGCAACCAACGAACAAGTCTATGTATTAAACAGTTTGACGAGTACTTAATGTTATGTGGAAGTTTCTGGTAAAAGTATGATTATATAAACCATAAAACAAATATTATAATTAGATTATCTCACTGCTGCAACTCCCTTCCCTTCCATGTTGAGGCAAACCCACTTTAAGCATATTACTGACACCTAAAGGACGCGTCTGACTCATTAATTGTTACATAGCCAAAAATTGCAGACGTCTGCGATTTGGAAATTGCGTTTTTTAAAATTGCAATTATATTGCAAATGGGATTAATTGTCCAGCCCTAGTAGCCATGTTTACATGCACAAAATTTCACGATCGGATTGAAATGTATTCGGATTAAAAAACAAAAAATTATTGGATTGTACCATTTATATGGACACATAATCAAATAAACTGATCTGCCATTATACGCACCTGGCTTTATTCAGAATAGAACCATTTTGACATGCACAGTTATCAAATTTCCCTACAAAAAAATACAAAAGAAGTATTTATGTCTTTGCTGAACAACATAAAATAGTAAACAAAGCAGTAGCGTACGAGTTCATTTGTCTTCTGAGGGCCCAGGCTGGATTTGCACCAGCTTCTAATCACGGTTGAAACGTTACTGAATAAATTAAAATATTTAGCTCTTTGTTTCGAACAGAAAGGTTGTATCAGGAGCACAGCCAGTTTTTCTCCCCGGAAAATTTCCGCCACTCAAAGCGACGTGGGGCACACTCTGGTCATCTTGCCACATTCAGAATAACTTGATCCTGACAAGCGTTTACACGCATATTGATCGTCATAATCCACCCGTCTCATTCGGATAACAATTTTATTCCGATTGAGCTTAATCTGATAACAATATTTTGATTGGTGCGTTTACATGATGCATTTATATTCCGATCGGCCCTCTATTCCAATTACTTTTGTCCATGTAAACGTAGCTATTGGCTCCCACCATGCATGTAGCTGCCACAAAGCTGGAGACACTTAATGTACAAATCAGCGTTACTGCAGCTCTTTAATCCTAGCAGCTGTTAGACTTTATAACCATCACTGCTCCCAACAAACTCAATGAGTGTTTACGACACTGTTTTGCATTCCTTTAAATAGCCTGTTGGTGTTTTTCATGCATAAATATGAGTACATGTTTGGTACATTTCTTGAAATCAACCAACTCACTTGCACACGTCTTCTTGAGTGTGCTATTTATAATAACTGCACAGTGTTTTTTCTTTTGTTGTAAACTGGCTCTTTGCTGCTAGTACGCCTGAATTTCCCCACTGTTGGGCAATAAAGGATCTTTCTACAGTATTCTATTCTGAAACTACTGAACACACACATCTGATTGTGCTGCCACCTGACAAGATTCCTCCCTGGGCAGTAAGCCATATTGCTCATTTCAAACACTCTGTTACAAATTCATTATTATGGTTTATGGCCGGTTGAAGTGTTTGTGTTGCAGGATGTCGGACGTCAGTCGACTGGATTTTTCGGTTACAAACACACCTTTCTAACATTAGACACCATTTAGAAATGAAATAAAGTTACGGGTAATGACAGCTTTTGGGTCACCACCCTCCGTGTTGGAATAGAAGTTTTTTTTTTTTATCTGTTTGTTTGAAAACCCCGACCTGAATCCATCCACAGGAAATGAACTTCAGCCACTCTTCTGTGATTCTCTCGTCCTTCGGAATTGAGTGGAAACTTCATGCACTTTTGAGCACCATTGGACCTATCAGCTCCCCTTTTTAGTAACCGCTGTGAAGTTAGTTTGATGTTGAATATTGGATATTCGCTCTCTGTGGCTTCTGCCTCCTGTTCGAGCCGATACAGGGAGACTGATCTGGGGATGCCGTCTGCTCGCTGCCACGCCTTCCTCCTCTCAAGTCAGACATGCTAGCTCGACTCACATCTGGTGCATCAGCTGGAGGAAGGAGGGGAGAGAAGTGGAGGGGGAAGGCTGTTCGCTTGATGGTGCGCTCTGATTGGAGAATAGGAATTACATAGAAAGACAACCTGTTTTCTGATCTGAGCAAAGCCACAAAGCTGACCACCTCTGAGCAGGTCCTTTGGTATTCACATTTGACACACACCTGCACAACAGATCATATTATACCCCCAAAACCACAGAAAACTGAAATTTGTTGTCACGGCCCCTTTAAAAGAGATATAAAATGAGAGAATACTGTTTATATTGAGATGGTCTATGTTGCATTATACTTATACTTTTATGTATTCCAGTAGGTTATTCTTCAACTGTTTCTGATATTTATCCACAGTTGTTTCTTACAAAATGTGCTTGTGAGACATTTGGGATAAAGCCTTGATTCAAAGATGCCTTTTTATAATTACTTTACGAAATGTAAAGTAATTATTCATTGAGATAAATATCGTATATTGACATTCGTATATTATATTATTAGATTATAATATATAAATATTATATTTATTATTATAAATATCGTATATTGACATTCAGCCTAAAAATATTGAGATACTATTTTTGGTCCATATCGGCCAGCACTACGCTAAACACTATGGAGCAATAATGACAATGCGTGTTCCAAAAAAAGGTTAATAAAACAAAACAACTGGACTTTTTTCCAAAATTTGAAGACGTTAGAAGCAAAATGTCTTCAAACTTTGGAAAAAAGTCCAGTTGTTTTATTTTTTAAGCTTTTTTTTGGAATGATCATGACCTGGATGACTGAGAATCTTCACCAGCATCCCAATGCTTGCAATTTTTAACTCCTGAGTTTGACTGAGGTGCTTTTATACCAAAATGCGGGCTTGCGATGACAAGTTAACATGACGATTTAAAATTACTGTATAGTGACATTAAAACAGTTAGACCCAGTTTATACAGTTCTTCTGTAAAAAAAAAAATTGGGCTGAGTTACACTTTATTCCCTTTTAATTAATTTTTTATTTATTTTTTGCCTGTAAGTTTGCTTATTATTACACTTTTTGAAGGCCTCGGGCAGCCGACGAGCCAACACTGCGCGTGCTCTAGAAGATGAGACAACTCTGTCGTTCTGCCTCACGTGCAGCAGGAACAGGCGCGCGCCTCACCAGTCAAAAGCAGTTGCTCAGCTGGGCAGCTCCTCGCGCGCTCCCGTGGCGACAGCTCCGCACTCAAATGCCCCACGAAAGTTTTGACAATCACCCGCGAATCTCAGAAAACTAAACGCTAGCAGAGGTTATCCTCATTAAAGTAATCTTGGCTTGACGCACAAATACGCAGCCACACATACAGCTGCGCCAGGCTTGGTTGCAAACCTATGAAATAGGGAAACGTCTGTAGAAGTTTCGGGAAAGAGAAAAACCTTCGCACCGCACACGACGTGCGTAATTTGTAGCAAAAACGCGTCCCGTAAGAAGCTGCAAGCACGTTAAAGTTTTATCATCGGGAAAACATAGCCTACAGGGCCCGGATACACAAAATGCAGAAGATATTTTGTTTCTGTCTTGCTTGCATGTCTGCACTCTGATTAAAAACAAGTCTCTGCATGCTGAGACCGAACTCAAGTTTTAGCTTTTTTTTCTTCCCACTCTCCCCTTATGTTTATCTTCCACAACACATACATGAGGGGAAAAGAACACGCAACCTTACCTTCTCACTGTCTGGCACTCTTGAGCAGCCGAAGTTTAGTTATAAACTTATTTATTTTGGAACTAATTCATTTCTTATCTCCTCCGCTGGACCTCAAGCTCCGCTGGAGCTCTCCTCCAAACTTGGTCTCTTCACAAGGTGACACACACACACACAAAAAAAAAAAAAAAAAAGTCAGCTCGCCTCACGCAGGTGACATAAGCTCCAAAACTCAGAGCATTTTCTTTCGCCCAGTCTTCTCTCTCCGCCTCCAAAGTGCCTGACTTCGGCTCGCCCCGTCCTCCAGCGAACCAGATGTTGGGAAGTTGGACTCCGCTGAAATCTCTTTGTTTTCACTCTGCCTCAAACTCTGCTGAGAAAAGTCCAACTCCTCTTCGAGAAAGGACCCGAACTCTGTGGCGTGTTTCTCCTCTCCTGCGTTGGTGCTCCTCTCCACTCACCAGTTCTGTGCCAGTCTTGGACTTGTGCTGCTGCTGCTGCTGCTGCTCCTGGTTTTGGACAGGAAACTCCAGCCTGCAGTGATTGTGCTTCCTCCGGGCAACAACGCAGTTGGGCTGAACTGTACTGTCATATAATTACCCTTTTAACCCGAACCAGACAGAGCACTAACACAGACAAGCCTCCATTACACATTTCTAGTCCAGAAGCCTCGTGTTTTGCCATCCATAATGGACAGTTTAGTATACAGTAGCAGTGATGCTGTCAAATATATATATATATATATATATATATATATATATATATATATATATATATATATATATATATATATATAGTAAGGGCAGCATGTCTGAGTTTAATAATCAGTATATTAACTATTCTTGTTCAAAGGTTTCTTCTCAAGGCGCTGTAGGAACTTATTCAAGCATTAAAACATGCTTACACAGCAAAACATTTATATCTTCCTTCTTATTAGACATACAGTGCACAAATGTTACATTATGTTATTATAGCAGCTGTTTATTTTGTAGACTCTAAAAAGGAAATGCAGCTCCAACTTTAATCAGTTGCTTCAACAGGTAACAATTAATTGAATTAGGATAATCCAACTTAATTAATTGCGTTTATAAATTGTCAAGTTAAGCCATTGTAAAGACGTTAAGATGGTTTTAATTCGGATACTTGTCATTTAAGTTGGAGCTGCAGTTGCTGATTAGAGAGTGTCACTGCTTTTTTTGTTTTACCTCATGTTATGGTATGTTACATTATGTTTTGTTATACGTGTTGTTTGTTATACGTGTTGTGATTCAAGGAAATATTTTCAGTTTAAAGCAGTCAGTAAACATGTAAAAAAAAAAAAAAAACTCTGTGAGAGAATTTTACACACACATCAAAAGATAAACTCAACATATTGTATTTCTTTAGTAACAGAACAAGCTTTTTTTGTTTGTTTGTTTGTGCCCTATGTAAACATGTGGACAAAGCCTTAACATGAATCCAGCTTTAATTTCAGTACCATAAACCTTTGCTTGGAAATTTAGAAAAATTCATAATTTCATTATTTAATCTGAATATATTTTTTTTACTAGGAGAAAAAAAAAACATTTTAACAGTAGGAATTTTTGCAACAATTCCTTAATGTAACTGAAGATTTTTATTTGGCAATTTTTTTTGTTCTTTGTTGTTTGAAGTCAATCGAATTGTTGGAACTTTTATTTGGTAATCCATCATTTTTAGTTTTCCTATAGCGCATAAGTTTGGCCCGAAGCGGAAGCTTATTTTGTTTGGTCGTCGATCACTAAGCCAGACTGAATGTTACAGAGTGAGTGCTGTCCTGTTGGCAACTGTATAATGTGCTGACATCAGAGGTACACACAGCAGAATAAAACAATGTCGATTTGAAAGAAATAAGCAAAGCTAACATTTTTAACTTTATAGATTGATTGATTGTCTTAAGATATTCAAAGCAATTGGTGGAAAAAAAAAACAACCTACAGATTAAATAAGAAAGCACATTGAGGTCAGAAATTTTTTTTAATATATAGAGTTTAGACAAAGTTGTGCCCTCAAAAATGGAGCCAAAGACAGATTGTTAGAAATCTTCCCCAACATCGGCATATGATAGTCGCTAACTTTGACCTGATTCAAACTGTGATGTTTAAAGCTTGTCACATTTCTTCCTATTTAGCGCGCATAACTTACAAGTGAGACAGCTACTCAGAGGAACTGAAGGGAGGAACAGGAGCATCCTCATTCATGAATCAGAGGGTATTTGAGGCAGTTTACATGTGCTAAATTGAACATTAATATCTAGTATTTGTTATCATAGTGTTATCTACAAATCATCTTTATTTAAAGTGTGTTACATCACGAGTCACTACCCAGATCCTGAAATTGCTATTTGTAACTCATGGCTTCATTGTTTTTAAACCCATAACGTGCTTTTCACTATAACCACAAACTTCAGTGTATTGTGGAGGGATGCTCTGTGATAGACTGTCAGTCTAAAGTAGTTCTGAAGCAAAGCATACTCATTCATTGGAAAGAAAATGATCCATGGTTTTAAACCCTTTTGACAAGTGAATGTCAGAGAAGTTGATTTAGATTGATATAACCAAATTGATCTAATAGAACCATGTTTTACGAGCAATTATAACTGCAAGTATTTTGGTGGATGTTCCTGACCGGCTTTCAAGTCCCAGATGAAGGGAAGTTACCCCCAAAGCATGATACGACCACCACTATGTGTTAATGAGGGGCAAAGTGTTCATTTGGATGTGCAGAGCATATTTTCCACCCAACATTGCATTTTCCATGGGAATAATCTAAAAAAAAAAACATTTTGGTCTAACGTGACTTGCTTTGGCCCCCTACACGGTTGTCTTTCAGCATTGCCTTTATTCCTGCCTCAGGCCTCTGAAGCTATGATTAAATCACTCACAGGTCACAATCTAGGAGACCTCTGAGTGAAATTGGTTGCCGTGAAATTTTGTCAAAGTGAAAAGGCCGCGGTTTAAAGATTTTTTTCTTGTACAAAATGTTTTAAAAGCGTGTATCATTTTCCTTCCCCCTTAAAATTATACGCTACTTTGTGTCTATCCATCACTGGAAAGTCCACCGCTGACATTCGTGTAGGTCACACAACAAAACCTTAAAAGTGAGAACGAATCCTTTGTAAAGCAACACATAGAAATAAATGGAATTTCGCTGATAATTTCCTTACCTCAACAGAAGTTGAATTAGACGCTGGCTATAAATACTTTTGCTGACGCTCTTGCGGACAAGCTGCACAACCCACATTTTATTGGTGATTTTGCACCATCCATTCTCAAAATTGGATAGTCTCTTGAGCAGACATGGCCTTTTGCTTATTGGAACTGAGCACTCACAAGAAAATAATAAGAGAAAAGTATGAGAGGCAATTCATTCACAGTTTTTTTCACCCAATTCAAAACAATAAATATTTGATTTTCTCTGACACATATCAAGGTATCCTTACGCATAACATGAATATACATTGATTAAAAATATTGACTTATGGACATAGAATAGGCAGAGGAGTAGATTACTGATCTGTTTTCATGTTTCAGGGAGCAGAACAATAGTATCTGTATAGAGAGAAACGGTTCTATTGGACTTGTTGATGTTAAGTGACTTGCAGATGAGTTCTGTGTCACAAAATGTAAGTCCACCAACTTTTTGAATTATTGTAAATTCAGTTAAATAGATTATTATAACTAAAATCAATGCAACGTAAAACCAGCACGTCAGGTTTTAGATGACGTTTACTGTATTTCTTCTTAATGTGTGTTCACGTGGCAGGCCGAGCTTCATATATAATATCCCAATGCACAGTGGAAAGACAGGAGCGACATGACGCTAAGCGAGGCCACAGAGGCGATTTTACTGACGAAAAACGTGTGACTTGTGGCGACTAAAGCGAAGCCAGAGCGACACAACACATGCGACGGATGCGAAGCGACAGTTGTTGGAGTTGAAAAAAGCTGAACTTTTGTGTCTTGTCACAGCAGACAAACAACAAACAATCAAGACCTGGATGTGGCTGTGATGTGGGGTGAAGGACTGCAGCCCTTCATGTATTACTTATAACAACAACGGAGGTACGACACTGCACATGTGCAGCAGGAGATAAACAAGGAAGCGGATAACAGGTATTAGCATCTCCCAGCGAAGTAATGGAAACAGTGAAGAATGATCCAAGATCCAGTGTAAAAAACTATGATTCCAAGAGGGAAAAGACTGGAATAGCGCTGGAAATACAGTATGAATGTTGACGTTCACTGAAGCAGAATCTAAAGCTGCTGATCGCTCAGATGTGACTGCAGAGTTGATTGATGTGAGTAAACGTCCTTATTAATACGATGATAATAGTAATATCAATGTTGTTCTTAGCCTCTATGATCTTAAGTAAAAACATTATAAATAGATCCATTGATTGGTTCTTACCTTGGTGCTGTGTCCCTGTTTCCGTTTATGAACGGGAATTTTTTTTATTTATCATGTTCTTATACCATGCTCTTAGAGTTGCTGTAGATTGGTTTATTTAATTAATAATGGTTGGTCTTTGATCACACCAAGCTGCCGCTTTACCGCGAGGCATTGCAGAGGGTCAGGCTCGGTCTGGCATTATTTAGTAGTGATTTATTAGTCGCCATCTGGCTTTCTGGTAGTTCTGCGATACTGCCGGTAGATGGCGCCAGGTCTGTTTATGTCAGCTCATGGCACCAGGTGCTGGGTTCTATTGAGGCTCAGAAAGGACCATGAAAACACTATCAGGATGGACGCTTGGTGCATATAACATTATTTTATCATGATCAAACAGTTTTTGGTCTTTTTGTATAAGCATATAACGTGGCTATATATCTTTAAAATGTTTGCTACATCACAATTTTGTTCTATCACATTTTCACGTAAACCATTTCCTACTTTTTTTTTTAAATCATCAAACCATTCTTGTTATCATTTAAGTGAATACGGAGATATTTGTTGCTGCATTTGGCCCTAGATTTTTTTAGCAGTTCCTTTTAAATCCATTTTTGAATTGACAAAGTTCGTATGGAAGAGTCAGGGTTTCGGTCAACACTGAACATGCACAAGGACAATGTTCAGTTTGACTATGTAACTTTAACAACCATCTAACTGACGGGAGGAAACCAACCTTGTTTAAAGTAAGAAAAATGTTAGTTGGGGGAGGGGATATGCCATAATGTTATTGCAACATATTTGGTGTTATTATGCATGACCATGAATCATACCAGCGAAGCAAAATCCTTCACATAAACTATTTAATACATTTAAACAAATATTTTATGAGTAATAGGTAATATTGTATTTCACAATTAGTTATTGTGTATTCATGTATTAATGTTATTCAATTTTATTACAAATTTGATTAAAATAAATTATTTGAAGCTAAGCAACGAGCAAATAGTCCAAACACAAAGTTTCTGTCAGATGTTATTTATTTATTTATTTTGTCTTTGGGAGCCTTTTTAATCCTTGGGTGAAAAACAGTCGGATGCTGGAGGACTGGTCTGAGTCCTGCTCTGCTTCCTAAAGGTCTTCTGACCAGACCGCATGAGAACTCGTGCTCAGACGGGAACGATCCAGGAAATGTCAACACCGAACAGCAGCACAGAGAGAGAGAGATCGAGGCGGAGGCAGAAACAGATGTTAATGCGAGTAAAGGCGTTGAGCAAAACTTAATCTTGACTGACGGACACCTTCAAGCTGTCCATCCTTAAATTGTGTTCCTGACACCTTCTATGTTTTTTGTCTGCATTTTTTAAAAAAGTATAATGTCTGGCGGTGAGAAAGCAAGCATGAGAAACAGTATGTGCAGAGAGACTTGAGGGTAAAATGTGGTTCCAATCATTCACAAAGATGCTTTTGTTCTCCAGCTGGGCCCGTCTGCTCCGTCGGCTCTGTCTGTCCATGCCTTCTTGTGTGGCAGGAAATGCTGGTGTGAGAAGATTTCCCATGGTGAAGAGTACATGGGCTTACCTGTTAACAGCTGTGAGTTTTGTTAAATATTTAGAAATCAAGAGGACAGTCATTGTAAAAACAGTGCATCTCTGATTTCATTCCAGCTGCTCCGGTTGTGATCCAGAGCCATAAATGTTCAGTTTTCTGATGCCACCATGGTGTGAGGAGCCGGGACTGCACTAACAATCATGGTAAAAAGAACTACTTCATTTTACACATATTGTCTGCTCTGGCTTCATTTTTTTTAAGGAAGCATTAGATAGTAGAATGGGTGTTATGTATGGTTTTGGACTTGAGACTAGAGTTCAACAGTTTTAGGAACAATAAAGATCAGCTAATTTGAAGTTATTCATACCCAATGCTTTATAGCAGTAAAACTACAGAAATAGCTCAGGGTAACATGAGCCACTCTAACTATAAACTTTGTCAAAAAGAATAGTTTTAAGATCAGTCTTAAAAGTAGACAGGGTGTCTGCCTCATGGACCAAAACTGGGAGTTGGTTCCACAGGAGAGGAGCCTGATAGCTAAAGGATCTGCCTCCCATTCTACTTTTAGAGACTCTAGGAACCACCAGCAGACCTGCAGTCTGAGAGCGAGGTGCTCTGTTAGGAACATACGGGGTAATCAGAGCTCTGATACAGAGGCGGTTCTAGACCAAATTTACCAGGGGGGCCAAGGTGGGGCCAGTGTTTTTTTCACAGGGGCACATAAAAGAACGAAATCATAAAACAGGGCAATATTTAATCGCTTAATATGAAGTGAGACACTTGTGGCTCTGATACTGCAGGTTTCAGATCCCTGATCTAGCAGATGAAAACTGTGATCCCAGCTCAATGCTGCTGAAGCTAAAAGTAAAACACCTTGATTTTTAAACCCTTGTTAGGGTGAAATTGTAAAGAACAAAAATAAACAAAAAATTAAATTGGTCAAAAGTGACAAATCAGGTGTGGTTTCTTCACCAATACATACATCGTAAGAAGTTTATTTAATTTATGCCTTTAGTACAGGGGCCATAACAGGGGCCATAACAGGGGCCAGGACCATTTCTACAGGGCACTGGCCCCTGTGGGCCCCTGTCTAGAGCCGCCCCTGCTCTGATATATGATGGAGCTTGATTATTAAAGGCTTTGTACGTTAGAAGAAGAATTTTAAATTACATACTTTTACAATGAGCCAATGAAGGGAATCTAAAATAGGAGAAATATGATCACTATTTTTTTATTGTAGAAGACAAATTGTGTTCTTATCTACAATTGCAATGACTAACAAAGACATTTCTGTCTTATTAAATAATGTACATTATTTTAAGACAAAATTACTCCTGTACATGTCAAAAGTGAGTCACAATACTCCCTTCTCCTCACTAGCGATAGCAAAATAAGAAAGAAAAAAAAAAGCCAAATGCTTACATAGTTGGACATCAAACCTTTTGGAAACCAAACAGAGTAAAAAGAGACACAATTATAGATAAGATCACAATTTTAAGAAAGACGGGATGAATAAGTGGATCCATGTGGATGTGCATGCATGCAGCAGCAGATACACACGTTTGTTGTTGTTTTCAGTGAGTCAGTCGCTGCTTGGAAGGTGGCCCACCGCTTCAACCACTAACAAGGAGGCAAAGAAGGGAGAGGGACGACAAAATGAGCGAACCGGGCAGAGACAGGAGGAGATGTGAGCATGGCTCTCAGTGAATTTACTTTATGACTCACAGGGTCTGCCTGGACCTCAGTGCTCTGCATGCTGTTGGGACTTGCAGACGTTCACACCCTCCGCTCACACCCGATCACACAAACACGCATATTGATTTAGCGCAGCGAGTCCGTGCACATGGACGGAGCCGTGCAAATCCACTTCCACAACAACAAATCTGCACACACCCCAGGTCTGCTGCTTATTCTGTCCCCGACGAGAGGGCAGAAAACCAGCTCAGCCTCTCAGGTTTGGGCCCAAACACCTCTGCTCCACATCAAAAATAACCTCTTCGTGTGTTGCTCTGTACCTTGGCTCACACTGCACAACTACATTGTGCTATGTTTCTGCTCAGTATTCATCCTGTGTATATTTGGCAGAATATGTGCATGTGTGTGAGGGTGCCTGTATGCTTGCGGCTATATAATAGGCTTAGGGATGGGAAGGGGGGAGGGGGGGGGGGGCTTGTTCTCCCAAAACCAAATGTCGCTGGGATTTAAACGTCGGGAATGAGTTTCCTCCCAGCGGAATAACAGAGAAGTTCACTAAAAGCACAAGATTAAACAAAGTTTCAACTTTCCAAAAAAAAAAAAAAAAAAAAATATTCAAGAGACTTTCCATTTTTTTCCCCCTGAAGCAACACATCCATGACACCTTATTGAGGTTTAAAGATGAGCTGTAGGGCATGCAGCACACCTACACAAGAGGCGAGGAGGCAGAAGAAAAACGAAGGACGCACATATCTAAATCAATATAGCCAACTACAATCTTCTTGTTCACCTGCGTGAATGAAACCATGTTGATTGTGCAACATGTTCATCCACCTGTTTTCATATCACTCTCTTTACCTTCAAGTGTGACTCACATAGGGCGATACTTTCATCCTCTGTGCTCTCTGGCCCTCCCTGTTGGCCGTATGGCGACAGTGGAGTCAGGAATGTTTGTTGCTGGGTTTGTGTTTGTTGGATGCTGCTTGTGTTTTCTGGGTTGTTTACTCCTCCTGGTGGCCACTCACTGTATCACAACAGACTCTGACCTCCCTGAAGGCCCACCTTGCTGAGCAGTTTTAACTCCAAGCGTTTTTCCTTAATCCAGAAATGGGTTGAGCTTTGCTCAAACACCTACATGCCCAATCCCCCTTAATACGTTATTGATTTATCATATAGCATCCCTTGCTTTTGATTAAAACCCCTTTTGTGCAAGAATTCAGGTTTGATGCCACTAAAGTTGATAGCAGGAGATTCTTGATACCTTTGCTACTCTGTTCAGAAAGAACAGAAATGGCATTTTATAGTAGATGAACATTTGTAAGCAAAGTTTATGTTGTGCTACATCCCCTTAAAGACAAGGAGCAGTGAGTGTACACCTTTTAGTGCAAGTTAGAAGTTTACATATATGCAACATTTTGGGCTTTTAATGATTTTTTTTTACAAAGTGGAATGATTAAACAACCTACAGCTATCTGGGGACCCCCCCCCCCCAAAAAAAAAAAACATCCTCTAAAGTTATTGTAGCTTTTCTATGATCAGCACATGATCAAATGCCCCACTAATATTGGGATAAATGTCTCATAGCTGGTTGCACAAAGAGACCTAAATTAGAGAAGTCCAAAACTTTTTGTCACGTGGGCCAAAATTGTCAAGTGATAAACTTGGTAAATTTCTTTACCTGCTCCGGAAAAAATATGAGGCTGCAATGTTTTAGTTAAACAAAGTAATCAGTTTTTCTGTGGGAAAGGGATGTGTGAAACATTGTACATAAAAAATAAAAATAAAAATAAAAATAAAAGATTTTTGCACAAGACGGTCATCCAGTGTGCAAATTCTTTTATGTTTGACTGAAATCTTCTTGTCTATTCTCAGCAAAAAGACGAGGATTCCGCTCGGTCTTTCTTTTAAATGCTGGCTATATTTGGACAATTTTAATAAATGAACTAAAAAGCTGGCTATGTGCACTAAAGTCTGTTTATCAGTAAACATCCTTGGATAGATGTGATTCAATTTAATATGAAATTAAAGTGAATGTAAACCTTTTGGTTATTAAAAGACAAATACTTTTTGTTGTAGCCAATGTTTTCAATTGGAAGAAGATTTTTAACTTGTCTGTAATCATTTTGCCCTAATTAAAAATAAAAAGCCTCCAACTACATCAACCATCTGTGCTGGGGGGCCAAATCGTTCTTGAATTGCAGTTGGGCCTGCACAAAATCCCTCCAGGGGTCACATTATGGAGACCCATGACCTAGATAATGGACCAGTCTTTCAATCAGCACTATACTGGTGGTTTTCTTGGCACGGAGACATTTTATTAAAAAAAATAGGCAATCGCTTTTCAATAGTGCTGAGGTTGAAGCCATTCCAGAAGCTGATTGTTAGTCTGCTTTGTCCCTTCCAAAACAACCTTTGATGTTTTTTTTTTATTATTATCGTCCCACTGAAGCACAGAATGTTGTTTAAATTTCACTCTCACCCTCAGATAAAAGGAAATTTGATAGGAAGTTCAAGGGCAACCGAGGAAACACCGTGGCCAAAGCCTGTGCTGCAGGATTGGTGCTGTGGTGTCCCAGTGTCACTGCCCACAGTAATCAATATAGACCTACAAGTTGTGGACTAGTAAAAAAGTTCCTGCTATGACATAGAAACCTTTAAGCTTAGCTTGACTCACATTTGCAGCTTCCCACAGGGACAAGTCAGTGGTCTTCTGGAGAAAGGTGTTAATGGACAAAATATTAAGCAAATGCACAAAATGACAACGAGTAAGGTGTGGCACTGTGCAAACTGCCAAGCATGGTGAAGGCAACATCATCCTGAGGGTCTGCTTTACTGCTGCTAGGTGGAACAATGAGGATGGAGGACAATCTCCAAATTCTTCAACTTTACAAACATACCTCTACCCCAGCTTGCTAGTTGGTTGGAGTTTGTAGATAGTTGGGTTTTCCCCAAGGACAATAATCTCAAAAACACAACAAACCCTTTGGGGATGGGCAACATTGGGAGACATTAGACTGCTGGATTATACTTAAAAAGCAGGTCCCTGCCCACAAACCAACAAATCAAAATAATATCTACATTTTCTAAAAAGAGGCAACGGCAACTATCCAACTACATATTTGGGTCTCGTTGGTGGCTAGAAGAAGTGTGTTTTATGCAACTCCCAACGGGACATTTAATCATTAGCAGGGGTGTATCTATTTATTTGAGCCTGTATGTTTAATTGTGAAAAAAAGCGCAATAAATTCAAAACTTGTCCATAATCTGCCTATTTAAAAAATTAAAAATCATTGCAAAAGAAAGGCTCAAATGAGTCATTAAAACAAAGAATATAAATAAGAGGTTCACTGTGGGTTACATTTTCATCTAATGTGTTGCGTTAGATCATACAGATGTGCGGTAAACAATAATAAATGTGACACTAACCAACCAAACACTAGAACTGAAACTGGTAGGATGACAAGAGAACAAAGACGGACACAGCCTATGACAGTGTAATAAGTATTTTATTGCATTTTATAATGCCATTGTCAATAATTAGTACAGATTACATGCAACTAGATCTACTGTACAGTTTTTTATTGTCTGCATGGACAGACACAAGAAGATTCAGGTTACAAATACACAGATATATGTTTGTGTGTTTTTTTTATACAGCATGAAGGAAAAGGGCAGTGACTGGCATTACATGGCTACCCCGGGGGAGGAGGGTCAAAGGGCCGGGCTCATCATCTGTCTGTCTAAAGCAACCACCCTGGTCCCTGTCCCCGCCTCTTCCTCGGGTCACACTTTCAAACATCAAGAAACGTAACAAAAAAAACCAAAGGAATAAAGAGAGGTAAACAGGTAAACTCAACTAAGAATCAATAAAGAGAGTCACTGCTGTAAATGTACACACACATTCCTAAGGTTTAACCAGAGGATCGTTAAAGTGGTAGTTCCATCAAAATCTGGCGGTCTATATAATAATACCATCAGGCAAAAGCTCCACTTTGAGAGTCCCTTTCCCCTCCCATGACGCCTCAGAACTGTCCAATCACTCGTCAGGATTTGCTCTCCCTAAGTCCTCTGAATCAGACGCAAGCCAAAGGGATGTAGACCGCTCCCTGAAACACTGTTAGCGCGAATGGATGAGGGGAAACTGCTATCGGCAAGGGCGGTAAGTGAAGTAGATGGAGTTTTGGAAGTAGCTTGGGTCTTTTCTTTCTTTCTTTCTTTCTTTCTTTCTTTCTTTTTTTTTTGTTTTTGGTTGGTTAAGGTTGTGACATTGGTTTTGGTTGCAGTTTGGTTACAGTTCAGGAGTTTGGACTAAAGCAATGTTGGCTCACAATGCCTTTGGTAGTCAGAGCTGCATCTCGAAGAGCCACTCCACATTTTGGTTTTGAGACTAAGCAAAAGGAGGAGTATCAAAAATAAGCACAAACAAACAAATAATAATAATAATAATAAGAAGAAGAATGCAACAGTGTCAGTCGTTAATCTGCCTTTGTTGGACGTGGAGATAAAGTCTGCAGCGAGTCGCCACCGGTTCAGCTTCCGACTCGGCCCCTTGGCACCTGCAGATGATTGGCAGCTCTGCGGGTCAGAGTTCAGCACAGGAATGACGGGGGGGTCAGGGGATAAGAGGGAGGTGTCACAGGGAGCAAGGACACGTATTGGCACCTGGAAGGACCAACAGCAATACTTTTCTATAGCTCTGCTTTTTTTTTTTTTTTTTTTTTTTTGTTAAAGCAAGTGAGGGGCTACATATTCTTACATTTTTTTTCCTCTTTCTCGTTTTCTTTTCAGAGGTTTTGGTCCTGTCTTTGAGAGAGAAAAAGAAAATCCATCTGAGGTATCAATACACATTGAAGAAACTTTTTTAGTTTGTTTTCCTTTTGTCGTTTTTTTTTCTTTCCTTAAAAATGCATAAATGCAATACAGAGACAAAAAAAGTATCAAAATAGATCTAGCTAAGATAAATATACAAACAGGTGTTTCCTAAACCACTGATCTAAATTCAATTCTTTTCAGCATTTTTTTTTCATTTTGATAATACAGTTCAAAAAAAAAATAATAATCTGCGTCCCAGACGTTTTATGAAGAACTAAAAAAAAAAAAAATAGAAACAAAAACACATTTAAACCAAGATACCTGTAGCACGTAATGTGATAAATACATATATTCAGCATTAGTGGTACAGTAATGGAATCCAGGTTGAAAGCTTTACAACAGCCGAACAGGTGCAGAAAAAAAAAGAAAAGAAAGGCAAAGAAAAAAAAAACAGAAAACAAAAAAAAAAGCATTGGAGAGATGAGCCAAGAATCAATATACAAGAATGCATCGCCTAATGCCGAGCTACAGAAAGCAGTGTTACACGGTGACCTGTGAACAATCTACATCGGTAGAAAACAGCCTTGTTTACAGGTGTACCTTAAAGCACAAGTCAGGAACCGCCTGCGTTCTGGAGGCAGCGGTTCCGTCCTTCCTGGTTTGGGTCTGACTAGTAGTGATGAGTTTTGGAGATTCGGGGACCTCTTCAGTGTTTTGTTGAGTTGGTCTTTGGATACCTGGATATGCTCTGAGCCTCGGTTTTTAACCGGTTCAGGTATGCGTAAGCGTGTTACAGTTTTTTGTTTTTGTAGCCCATCGCCACCTCTAAAAAACAAGAGAGAGCCGTACGCAAGCAGCTTCTGGCGACCAATAATGAGATATGCAACTGATTGGTTTTTTTTTTCCTCAGAAAGCTCAGCGCTAATTGGGTGGAGAAAGGAACTAAAAATTGTAGTTAGCGAGCAGTTCTCGACGTATTTTGCGACACAGCGAGTGTTTTCAGATGTGGTTTACGGAGAGGTAGTCATTCTTAATAGTATAGAAAGTGAAACAGCTTTGTTTTTGTTTGGGGGGGGGGGGGGTTTGAGTAGACAAGGCATGGAGTCACCTAACAGCTAGAGCTTCGCAACGTACCGAATCGCAGCAGTTATCGCGGTCACAAAAGATGCAATGTTGCTTAGGCGATAATATCTCTGGTTTCATGCATTCACGCCTTGCTTATCGATCAAATTTAATCCGTTGGATGGACTTTGGTTGTCTTTTATGCCCACGCCTGAAATAGACCTTAAGAGACTGAGACCCTAAAGCTCAGCAACAGTGATGGGGACATTGTGATGACGGAAAGGGGAAAAAAAAAGAACAGTGAGGAGAATGTGTGTCAATAGCAATCAGTCTCATCGTTGCAATATTCAACAATAACATCCCGACCGGATGTCTCCTGATATCAGGCAACCCTTGTCATAAAGTAGGTTTTGGCATTCTTGGTCTTGTCATTGAGGAAGAGTAGAGACAAAAGTGTTAAAGAGAGTTCAGATTCCCTCTGGCTTGTTGTTGAACAGTTTGGAAAAGGAGGTAGTATTATTATCTTTTTGGTTATTTTATCTCTTTTCAACATCTCCGCCTGCCAGGTATGTGTTTTGCACTCAGTCTCTTTTGCAACAGGAAACTGTCCTGTTTGAACTCAAAGTCACTGGAAAGATTGTTAAAAAAAAAAAAACTGAAAAAGAAACATCTGAAGTTCGGTTCGGTTTAAAGAAAAGTCTGAAAACAAAACCCATCTGAAACAAAAAAAAAATTTATCCCTTGGGGGTTTTCCCCATTACATTAGATGTTCCCTCTTTATTTGTAACACATATTCCAAATAATTTCTCTTTGTCCCACAGTGTGACTTTTTGAAGCCTGTTATAGTACACTTTCAGCATGTACACAGAGGAGATTTCTGTTGAAAGATCCTTTTTTTCTTGATTGCACACCTTCTGATACCTAAAACAAAGCTCACAGAGAAATGTTTTTTGTCAGGGTCTGCTCCAGGGTCCAAGAACCATAGTTTGAAACGGAAATGGGCCAATGTACGGAATAGGAGAGGCTGGGTTTCATCTGTAAGTGCTTTCTAACTCTCTTCTCTCTGCATTGTATTTTTCAGAGGAACTGTGCAAGGTTTGTTTTTATTCATTTTTCTTTTTGGCCTCATCCACCCATCCAAGCTTGCTTTGCACACTTTGGTTTTTTTGGAATGATCAGCACTGCTAAGTTTTAAGCGTTTTAAGGACAAGACTCATGTGAATATCATTACAGGAAACAAAGATGTCATGGTTCTTTGTCTTTTGGCCTGTTTTCGGAAAGAGGAAAAAAAATAAAATAACCCATAACAAAACAAAACATAAAATAAAGCAAAAGGTTTTTGGTTTTCTTCGTATTTCTTTGGTTACCTGTAACAAAAAATAAAATAATAAAATAAAACGGGAACTTGATAAGAGGATATTAGATTAAAATAGATGCTTAAATTTGGTATGCAACTGTAGAGAAAAGTTATTCTTCGACACCCACAGGAGAGAAAAAAAAAAAGAAAATCTAGCATGCTAATTCCTTGAACACAAACTCACACAGTGAATTGCAGATAGCTTCTACACAGTAACAATTACAACCATAGAGCTTTGAGTCGAGGCTGAGCAGAGTTGCCACATTTGGTGTCCCACAGAAGGAATATCTCCCCTTACTTCTTCTTAATCAATTTGGACACAGTTCGGGGCAGAACCTTTGTGGGATGAGGTATTCTCTGACTGCAGTAATATATATGTGTGTTTTAAAGCATTAGAAATACATCTCAAGTAAATACACAACTTAACAAAAGAGTGAATTCAAATAAAGTTTAACAAAAAAAAAAAAAAAAAAAAAGGTTGGCGGTTTGTTGGCAACTTTTAAGTGCTATTTCCAATTTTCTTGCCTGCTATGCTTGGGACAGAAAAGCCGTTCAGGGGCAGGACAGTTGGGACAATACTGCGCTTAAAAAAAAAAAAAAAAGAAAAGAAAAACTCCACTTATTATTTTGCCAAATACTTATATGGAATGGTGCGGACAACCAGAGTAAATCAAACAACTTACAAACTTAGAAAAAAAAGAGACAAACATCCTTAGAAGAGCAGAGATCCACGATGGGAATATCGATCATCGAAAGTAAACAATAAAAAAATTAAATGGAAATGACAAAAGCTACCACACGTTTTTTTTTCCGTGTTACTTCTCAAAATCACAGACAGAATTGTGTTTTTTTGTTGTTTTCGTTTTGTTTTTTTTGTCACAAAGTTTCTGTGGACACTTCCTTCCCTCGTCTCTCGCTGCTTCCCGTCATTTCTTCTTCCTCCCCAGAGTGTCCCATGCTCATCTGCAGACGGAGGACAGAAGAAGAGGAGCACCTGTTCCTGCAGTCTTTCGGGTGGGAGGGGTGGGGGGATCAGGGTGGGCTGTGGTAATGGTAGGAGAAATGTCTTCTGTTTTTTCTACGGAGAAGTAAATAGTTAAAAAAAAGACAGAGAAAAAAAGAAAGAAAAAAAAAAAAAACGTCCCTCAGTGACGTCCCGCTGCTGTCTTGAGGCCTGGACAGGGAGCAAGGCGACGCCGTCCTTCCGCTTCTTCGTTCTCCCTCGTCTCCAAAGGCCTTCGGTTTCGTTTCAGTCGAATCAAAGTGTACGAAAGAGAGCGCGTGCCTGACTCGAAGAGGGAGGAGAGGAGAGGTGTCCTGCCCCCGGCGACCTCTCCAAATCTATATACACATGATCCTACGTGTTTGTGCGCGTCTTGTTCTTTCAAACGCACGTCAGTGTTTCTCCTCCGACTGAGAGACCACAGAGAGAAAGGCGCCTATGCCAAGTGGTGGTATGAGGAGAGAGCGTCCATGCCTCTTAGGGATATTTTCTTTTGTTTTTTCCCCCCCCTTACCGAGACATGTGGTTTTTCGCAGAGACAGGTAAACAAGTATGTTTGTGTGTGTGTGTGTGTGTGTGTGTGCGCGTGCGTGCGTGCGTGCACAGGTTTTGAGAGAGTGTGTATGAATAAAGTGGTGTTACACCTCTGGGCCAAGTGTTGTAAAAGCAACACCTAGAGGTAAAGCAGTGCTCCACAGTCAGGTTTTTGCGGCTGAACGTAACAAAAGTCATCTAAACCCTGTTGTTGTTTTTTTGTTGGATTTTTTCTTTTTTTTTTGAGTTTCTCAATGTCACTCTCTGTTGTTCGAGCTTTCTTTAAAACGAACTTAAAAACAAAATTCTCTTCTTTTTTTTCGTCCTCTTTTCTCTTAGGTGTACGGATGCCTTTTTTTTCCTCTTTACGCTGATGACAGGCCGATGGGACTGATCGCAGAGACGTCCCGGCCCTTTTGATCCACTGAGCGGGCGCGTCCTACTCCAGCTCCTCGGTGGGAAGATCTTCCTCCAGATCGCGCTCGTCGCTTGGCAACGGCAGGCTGTGTGTGACGCCGGCCAGCAGGGACACGGGTCGGCTGTCCTCTTCCACCTCGGTGGGCTCCTCCTTCACGTGCACCTGGTGGCTGCGGCATAGAGAAAAGAGCGGTCAGTGAGGTGCTCGCCGCCAGCTCATTCCTGTAGAACCAATTTACCTGAACGCGCCTTACAGAAAACACAAACATGTCTGAAAGCAAATCCATTGGCGAAAGCGACACCTGTTGAACTCTTTTCACGTTTTGCCACGTTCGAATCGCAGGCAACAATTGTAATCACATTCTGTTGGGGAGAATCATCTTCTGGCTCCGTGCTGAGGAGGCAGAAGGCCACAGCATGATTCCACCCCATCCCGTGTTTTACCACTGCGATGGCGACGATGCAGTGTTAGTTTTAATCCATGCATGCATGTAGTCCACCAAATGCCATTTTGGAACTTGGTGGACTGACCAGAGCAACCTTTTCCATATTTCTGTATAATCTGATTGATTTTGATTTTGTTAAGTGCCTTGAGATGACATGTTTCATGAATTAGGGCTATATAAATAAAACTGAATTGAATTGAATTGTCTGTTAAGACTGACATTAATGTCTTTGTAGGCTTGTAGTTGTGCCCTACATTTTCAAATAAATACCTAATAAATTTGTTACAAAATACTCGCCCCCCCCCCCCTTTTTTTTTTTCAGAAAATGATCTTGGTAGATGTTCAAGGCTCGGAATAATATTTGACAAGTTAACCCTGGTTTAAAGTTCTCTAAATCCTTACCTTCATCGAACAGGCGGATTCCTACTGACATTAAACTACACACAGGCCGTTTACTGACTAGGTGACTTGTACAGGCAATTGGTTGCTTGGATGTTTTTACTTTTTCAATCCATTTTTTTTTTTTACACGATTTTGTCGTTATGCACTGCTTTCACTTTGCAATGATGTTTGTGCCAAAATGTGCTAAAAGTTCAAGGGGCGTGAATACTTTAGCAAAGCCCTCTGTCCTTTCTGCTTCTATCTTATTCCACTACAATCAGCTTTAGTTTCAAGCTCAAATCCAGACACACATACCTTAATTCAAGCCAGCCCTTGCATTCAAATTGAGTTCAGTGAGATTCAAGCTTATTTTGGAATTGCAAAACAAGCAAGTTCTCTTGTCTAATTTCCTAGTTTAAATGTGACCCTCAGTAGAATAATAATTCACAGCTATATCTACATATTTTTGGATTGTTTTTATTAACTTTTTTTATAGCTCACATGTGCTTTTAAAGTCCCTCAACCAGAGGTGACGCCCTAAATCCCACATTTTCTATGTGCACAGTCCATGTCATGGTTGTCAGATTCCAAATTGATTGATCTAAATCAGACGTGTGCATGGAAGTTTTTCCATGCCGACCTCAAAAAAAAACTGCTAAACCACACGAAGGGGTTCGGCGTGACGGGAGCTCCTACCTGTACTGCTGAGGGCTGAGCGTGGGGCTGCAGCTGCCGTTGCTGTTGACCTGCTCCACGGTGGAGCTGACATCATCGTGGCCCACGTGCAGCATGTTGAGGCTGGCTGCAGACGGAGGGGTCACCAGAGGGGGGCTGTTCAGCAGGGACAAACTGCTCTCTGCCAGAGCCGCCTGCATACACAGACCCACAGGCACAGTCATGATTTTTAACGTCAAAACGTGTGGCATAAGTTTACGAGAGTCAGACTTCAGTCATCTTCGATGCAATTTTGATTCCGAGTAAGTTTGACCGACAGAAAAAGACCTACAGCCTGATTTAACTGAATGGATAAAGTCCCAAAGGAACACAAAGGTGCTTTATGTATTTTTCTCAAATCTTCCTCGTGTGGTGCTCATTTCCATCTTAGGCCACAGTGAGCGTCGTGTTAAACCACTAGGGGGCACTTAAATACAGTACTTTCCACCTAAAGAGTTTTTCCTTGTAGGTCCCTGTCAAAAAGTGTAAGATCATACTAAAGTCTCAACAGGCATGTTGTGAGAAACAGAGCCACAACCTCAGCTCAGATACAGACACATAAGTGCCACATCTGTGTCTGCAGAAGGCAAAACAACAGAGCTGACGAAAGCCGCTTCTGTCCTCATTCTGCACGCTCACATCCAAACGCCGGATGAAAGCAGGTTGGATGCCGGCTGAGAGGCTCCCCCCCGCCTCCCCGTTTTCGTGCAGGGGGAGAAACGGTGAAAGCCAAAAAGGAATACTCGCTGGCTCAGAGCACAGGCAATAATTTTATGCAGTAACCTTAATTGACAACTACTTGACACTATAAATCATCCCTGTAGCTAAGGTGTATTCCGTGTGCCGGTGGAGCGTTGTGAGACGGGGCATGAGTGTGGAAAGCTGATGTGTGGGTGAAGGCAGTCAGAGTGAGTGCAGTTAGGGAATCGGTTAATTATAAGAGGGATTTGACGTTGGTTGTCCTTGATTTACGGTTTCTACACATTTAGCGTTTTAAAGTTCCTGCGCATTTTTTATAAACATTCTGCAAATCGGAGTCTGAAACCTTTTCCTTGTTGGGTTTTGTCACCTGTGTGTTCCCCAAGTCTTCAAACAAGACAATGCTCAAATTAGCTTCTGATTCTTAAGAGTGGCAACTGGATAAGCTCCATTTCAAAATCTGTAACAGTTCAGAAAGGACTGGTTGTGAACTTTGAACCAAATTGTGAAACATGATGGAGATGCTTTTCTGCATCAAAAACAAGGAGGATGGTCAGTGAGGATAAGAAGATGGATGGAGCTAAACGGGACCATCATGAGAGGAAACATGTTTAAAGGCCTGAAAAGACTTAAGGCTGGTGTGGAGGTTCGTCTTCCAGCAGGAAAACAACCCTGAACGTAAAATCTTGCAAATAAAAATGGGCAAAGCTGACATAAAAATGCTCCAAAGGACATTCTGCTGTAACTGCAAGTGAAATGGGCCTCCATAAAGTATTGACTCAAAGCTTCATCACATAAAATCCAGATAAAAATACAATAAAGTTTGTGGTTCTAGAGGCATGACTACTGTTAAATAGCACTGATATAGGCCTCAAAAGTGGTACATGTAGCATGTCGACAGCTTAAAAACCAAAACAATGAATGTGGGAAACAAAAGACAACAAAACATGTAGAGGTCTGGTGAATCAAAGATCAAATATGTTTTTTAAATATGAACTAATGTTAAAAAACCCTAAATTTTTCAGTAACTTACATTTTTCATGTTTCAGATTATAAAATAAGGACTACGGTGTGGAAACCTCAACATGTTTTTACTCTACAGTTTCTTTTTTTCACTACCTAACGCTAATTTCCCAATTATTATTGATTATTACTGTCTACCATGCGTGTTTTAGGAAAAGGAAGAGAAGCAGAAATGAAAGCAAAGTGCTACCTGGTAGCTGGCGTTTAGGGATCCGAAACCCAGGCCTGAAATCATGTTTTTCACCAGAGTGGGACTTCTGCACGGAGCCAGAGAGAGAGAGAGAGAGAAAAGGAAGGGGGAGGACGTTAAACCCACACATTTTGCACACATGTGAAACAATGTCACCTCAATCAAACGCTGTGACAAACCTCCAAAATACTCTACACACACAAACACACGCGGAGTGTAAACAGCTGCCTGAAACACACTTGCGAACGCGTCTGATATCTGGCGTGCAGGTGGGTGTTCGTAATTATCCCCGATGGTTGCAGGGAACATCTGTTTACACACGCTAACAAGGTTTTCCCCGCCACCTTGCATCTCGTACAGCTGCTTTGCGAACGGCGTCGACAAACAAGGAAAAACACATCCAGCGCCGCACACCGCACGCCACACGAGCCGGGGGGGGGGGGGGTAATTTGCCTTATGGGTAACATCAGCGGATCCGTTTCAGGCAATCATGGTGCCAGCGCCCATAACCTCACAGTCTCGTCAGCCTCGCGCCGCTTACGCGCACTCACCCGGTCATCTTTGGTGGTCTCCTCTTTTGGTATTCGACTTCGTCCACGGTCCATACCGCCCCCTTCACGTTCTCGACACGAACAAAGCACTTGTGCAGACTCAGGTTGTGGCGCACTGCATTCTGGGGAGACAAAAAAAAACAACAAAAAAAACTGAAACAAGCCGAAACTTTGAACTTTATTCTATTTTTCTACCCATCACTTTATGTTTTCCTGTAGCTTCCTGAACAGAGCCAATAGGAAGAGGGAGTTTTCTCGAAGCGTTATTTTATCTCGGATTGTTTCTAATCAGCCATCATCAGCACACACACACACTTTCAAACAGAAACACACTCAGACAGCCAAGCAGGCTGGAAGGCAGGCAGGCACACCGCTATCTTCGTCTCAGCCCCCCAGGGACAGGCCTCCCTTTTCATCTGCTATTTGTAGTTTGTTCATGCCCAATTTCATTACCAATTTTAATTCGTCTATAATTAAATCCTGAATATTCTCTCTGACACGCTGTTCTAAGCCGAGAGGGAGGGACAGGCCAGGCGTGCATCACTCTTTGCCGTAATTACACACACACAAATGCAAGCATACACAGAGAGTAGCCCGCGCGCACACGTAATTACACACAGCCATAATCAGAGGAGGAACCCTGCACCCCCCCCCCCCATACCCCCCACCCCCGAGCCGTGATGCTAAGTTTTGTAAATGAGTCTGACCCCAATCTCCGCCTGCCACCCTGACAGTGCAAACACACACACACACACACACACACACACACACACACACACACACACACACACACACAAAATCACAAACACGCACCAGACACCGGTGCTATTGCAGCGTTATTTGCATTCGTCTCCGTGATGAAAGCCTAATTCTCCCAGTTAAAACATTAGCAGTCATTTACAGTGGGTCACAGCACATGTGCCACTCATCTCCACTCCCTTCTGGACTGAGGGGAGGAGGGGGGGGGGGGGGGGAGTGAGCGTTGGAGGCGAGAGGTGCAACAACAGAAGGCAGAAATTTCAGATGAAAGCTTGAACCTACACACAGCCGAGAAAGGAAAAACAAAAAGAAAAACTACATTAATTTATTTCTGGGTTGCAGGTGCTACTTGGTCTTAATGCTGCAAGTAATTGAATGCCGTGGCAAGTCAGTGATTAGGCGGGTGGACTGAGGGATGGACAAAGAAAAAAAAACGTTAATGTGAGCAGGTGAATTAGACATTTAGGTAATGTTTGAACAAGCCTGTTTGGTCAAAAATTTAATACAACCTGCAGGGTTTCTACACATGTAGAAAAGAAAACTTCCATCACTGTTCCAGATATGACTTTCCAGAGTTATCAGACTTTCACGTTTATTTCAAATTATAAAATACCAAAGTTTATATTGTTTTTATATAGAATATGCTTACATTTGGTGGTCTTTAAAAATATAGAGCATGGAGAAACTGGATGGATGGATGGATGGATGGATGGATGGATGGATGGATGGATGGATGGATGGATGGATGGATGGATGGATGGATGGATGGATGGATGGATGGATGGATGGATGGATGGATGGGTAAAACAAATGAAGGAAGAATGAAGAGTACAAGAAATGATGGGATAAAGGACACTGAGAGAACAACAGAAATGATGGAAGAGCACAAGTAAGGAAAGGGGAAAGTTGTGCAATTATTACTATAAAATAAATAAACCTCAATTTGTTAAGTTGGTCAGTGTATCAATGAACTTTCAATTTGCAATTCCTCATTTAATCTTACCCTAAGGTAAAAATGATGTGACACTAAAGCTAATTCCTCTAAGCCACTCTTTAAAACAGGAGTGACAACAGAACTTCACAGGCAGGAAACAGCAGTCCCCAACCCCCGGGCTGTGGGCCGGTACTGATCCATTGGTCGCTTGCTACAGGGCCGCACAGAAAAACTAATATCAGAGTATGAAGATAATTTTATTTTGAAATTGTCAGATTCTCTTAGTGTCATCCTTCTACGACTCACTCTTGATGAATGTAAAGACGCATGTATGGGACCCCTGAGGGCCATCACAAAAGCGAGTGTACTGAGAGTATCCTACTTGGAAGCTAACTGTATTGTATGAATTTCCATTCACTATTGGTCAAGAATTGATCCTGCTCGTCACTAAGGACATTTTAAAGGGCCGGCAGAATACCCTGAGATTTCCACAACTATTGCCACTTCCACTATTTGAAGCCGGGTTTTCTGCAGTGATAGCAAGCAAAAAAAAGACATACCGACTCGCCTTTGAAAAAATTTCAAACAAATATAACTTGTTACAAGCGAGGCTGGATAAAGAGCCATGTTTTTTCGCCACCATGCACAGTGAGCATTATGGTAAGTGAGGTAGAAAAAAAAAGTCCAGAGACATTCAGAGAAACAGGAAAAAGTGACCAACTTTATTTAACTATTTACTTGCCTTTTGTACACATCTTCCCCATGGGTGGCATTAATTGTGGGAGGTTCTGTTTATATCATTAATATTCCAATACAAAAACACCTGAGGCTTTTTATTTCCTTAAAATTCAATTAACTTTTAAACATAAGCACTGCTATTACGAAGCGCGTTAACTGACTATAATCAGATTTGAAAGAAACCGTCGCACGCCTCTGTTCATGCCTTCCTTTTTCCTCTCTCTCATCTTTTCCTCGTTTCCTGCCCCTCTCTGTCTCTTCCACCACCTGACACCGTCGCTCTGCTCATGAAATATAACGACTTATTAAAGGACATACATCTCTGCGGCCCCATTTGACTCACTAGGCTGCTACATAAATACATAAAGCCATGCCACGACTATATTTAAAGGTCCTCCAGACGAATGGAGGAGGAAACAGACCAGGCATTAATAGTTAAAATTCATAAAAGTCAGATGAGGGGGTAAAGATATTCCTGGAACCTTTGTCTCTTAACCTCTGCAGCGGCCCTCTTCCTATCATCATCCCCATCCCTCCTTTTTCAAAGCTATCATAAGGAGGCTGCTGTCTTCGTTTTTCAAGACTTTCTGACACTCTTTATGTCCCAAACCTGAATATGAGTAGAGGTTTGGCAAAAAAAAGAATGGGTCAGCACCTGAGCCTTCTCTGTAATGAGGGGTTGTACCGGCCTTTTGGGGTTTTACTCTGACTGAGGCAGCGTCTTGCACAAATATTCGTACTTTTCTAATTTTGTCACAAGCATCAATGTATTTTAATTAGGACAAGTGGAAATGTTGTCCGATTCTGGGGTATATCTACCGATTTTTACTTTTTACTATCTAGAGACAAAACATTTTAGCTTTTTTTTCTTGCAAAAAATAAAACCTAAGTAAATTTGCTCTAAGTTTGGACTTTGACCAGATCATTCTGACACCTTGATTTAAACTGCGTTATCGAAGCTCCGGCTGTATGTGTAAGGTCATCGCTCTACTCGATGATGAACCTCCGCCCCAGTCTTAAGCCTTTTTTACAGGTTTTATTCCATCTATTGTATTTTTATTCTTATTTTTTTTCTCATTTTCTTTTTGATCCACTGTATATAGGAAGATACACTGTATATAACTGATGCACCCTTTCCTACTTTTGGCACCTTCTCCTGACTATTGACTGACTATTGAGCTGATGTGACAAGTGAATTTCTCCAATGTGAGATCAATAAAGACTATCTTATCTTATCTTATCTTATCTTATCTTATCTTATCACTGCCCGGTGTTTAGGTTTGTCCATCTTCCCATCAACTCTGACCAGCTTCCCTGGCCACACTGAAGAAAAGCATCTCCTCGACATGATCCAGCCACCAGTCTGTTTCACCACATGGATGGGTTATACATTTAGATGTGTAATATTAATTAGTTCAGTGTTAGAGTAGAACCCGTACATTAACTATTGAAAGTTCATTGGTTGTAATTACACGGGGAGTGTTTGCCTAGTGGTTAGAGCAGCGCGCTTGCACTCAGAGAAGGTTGCAAGTACCCGGTTCGATCCCCGGTCCTGGCACTCTGGGTCCCTGAGCAAGACCCTTAACCCCAGATTGTTCCCTGGGCGCCACACATGACAGCCCACTGCTCCCCAAGGGTGATAGGTTAAAAGCGGAGAACAAATTTCGTTGTAATGTATGTTTCAATGTATGTTTCAATGACAATAAAGATGATATTACTATTACTTTTTGAACTGTATATACTGTGGAGAGGAGAGAGTCGTTTGGGCCTGAAAGTGACAAATATTTACAAGTATGGACCACAATTACTTTCCAGCAATCCCATTTTAATCCGTTGTGTTGAGCACCATAGTTTATTTGTTTTTCAAAATATTACTCCAAAGAAACCCAAACATAACGTTTCGTAGTTTAGCTTTGCTATTGTGCGATTTTACATTTTCCACAAATTGAAGTTGTCGTCTCCCAAACTTCAGATGATAACAGAAAAGATAAACTCAACATTTTAAAGGAATACTTCAGCCATAAAGAAACGGCTCGTAGGCCGGCCTTACCTTCCATGTGGCAGTGTTTCTCCTGAAATATGCAAACTTTCTTGTAAACCAGTTGTAGATCTCATTTAGAGTCAGCTGTCTGTCTGGGGACTCCAGGATGGCCTGGAGGAAGACGGGTAGATGTGGGACATGAGAGGAGGGTGCCATCAGGGGGATAGTTTCACAGATAAGTAGGCGATACTTACATGACGTATAAGAGAGGCGTAGGTAAAAGGAGGCCTGACATCAGCATTCTTGTAGAACTCACAGTTTTGAGCGAGCTCTGATAAAAAGACGACAAACAGGATCACGGATACAGCCAAATATATTTAACGCAATTAATCCACAATTTAAAATGAAAGCACAGCAATACATTATTTCGCAAAGTTCTAAGTCATTTCTGAGGTGCTGACCAATAAGAAATGATCAAGCTGTTTATGGATGGCAGTGCAGTAGAAAAAAAAGCCAAAGCTGCGATCAGAGCGAGAGAGGAAGGCGAGGAAGAGGTGTGTGCTTGTTGGGGGTCTACCTGAGGCAATAGGGGTGCAGTACTTGTCAGAGTTGCGCCTACGTATGGGGCCGACGGGGTGCGTGTGGGAGTGGGAGTGTGTGTGCAGGCTGGAAGAGCTGATGACGGAGGGTCCCTGGCGCAGCGGCGTGATCGGGGTGGCGGCTGAGGTGGGCGGGTGGGGTAGACCCTCTGGGTAGGCCTCGCTGTCCCTCTTTAACAGGGAGCCGCTGGAAGCCAGGTTCAGCTAGAAAGAGACCAGAAATCAAAGAGGCAGGGAGAATATGTTAGGTTTATATTTAGCAGGGAGATTTCCTTTAATCCCCTATTGTAATCTAAAAAAACAAATGAAACCTTGAAATTATTTCAGGACGAAAAAGTTACTCGCTGACATTATGCTTAAAAGGCTTAAAGTCTCAGGATATTCTATATGCACCGTACCTTGCAAAATTATTAATCTCTCTTGGACCTTTTCACATCTTGTTGCATTCCAACCGCAAACTTTACAGTATTTTGCTGAGTTTTTATTAGATTGACTAAAATAGAGCATCGCATAATTGTTAATAGAAAGAAGAAGAAAATTATATACGGCTTTCAAAACACGTCTTGCACTTACGGGAGAGCGGCATGAAGAAAAGTCATAGATCCCGTTTAAAACTTGATGCCAAAAGGGCATGTGGAAGAAAGCTCTCTGCTTAGATGGGACCCTGTACATCTCTCTGCAGCATCCATGGAGCTAAATACAGGGCAATCCTGGGGAATAATGGCCTCCAATGGGACGGGTCAGATCAACGCATTATTATGTTTCAGAACTGCACGATGGCTGTAACGTGACAAAACGTGAAAAGCCTCACGAGGCCTCGATTACTTTTGCGAGACGGCGTGATCAACTGATGAGTTATTATCTCGCCGTCGTGTGTGACAGTAGTTTTTCATAAAATACAGCTTTTTTTTGGCATTGGGCTGATGCAACGCCTCAGAAAAGCCTCAATGTATCAAACTGATCCATCTATACTAATTGCTCTATCTAATGAAAGCTGGGATTGAAAAAGGCGGCCTCAAGCACTTCCTGGAACTACGGGGTCACGTCATTGGCAGCGAGTATTTGCAGTCTCAGAACATGCACGCGGATTCATACCTAGATATTCACACACACACACACACACACACACTCAGAGCGCAGGCTGCAATTAACCCTGTGCTTACAAAAACAAAACCACACGACAGCATGTTTGTAGGAAGGGGAACATACACTTGCACTTTGTGGTGGCGTTGCCTTCACGGACCAATTCGGCCCAATTAGGCAGAGCCAGACACACGCACACACACACACGAGCGCGCAGACAGACACACGCAGCACACACAACTAGTCCTCCCAGTCTTCTCGGGGAAAAGGCGTTGTAGGGCTTTCTAGTTTAGTACTAATTAAAACCAGAGTGAGAGTGTGTGCGCGTTGTCTAGATTGATGTAAAATGTGTGAATCACCTCCTCTTTTCCTCTGACCCTTCTCCATACCATTTAAGCTGACTGGAGGGCGGGCGGGGCTGTTTAACAGGTACTTCATTAAAGCTGCAACCCTGGCCCATCACCACAGCAACAGTCGAACACCGTTAATTGAGGCCAAGCTTTGTTTCCATTCCCGACGCTCCTCCTCTGCCCCTCCTCCTCCAATCCCTGACCCCGAGGCCCGTCTCCAGTGGTGACAGAACACGCCTCCTTCCTGATTTCCCATTAGATGATAATGGCAGCTGATCCCCTTGTGATCAACACATCATCCAGTCGCACGGTCACACGTGCGCACACACGTCGCCACTCAGCCGCTCTCGTTTATATTCTCAAATTAAGACACTCTAGCTCTAATTGACAATTAATTTCAACATCTTCATATTTTAATAAGACTCCTCGTCAATC